>NC_057933.1:1635000-1655000 GCF_018555375.3 Anguilla rostrata | reverse complement strand
TAATTAGTTAAATTATTTGCTGAATTAGGGATGCAGGTTTGTGCACAATGGTGACCCGATGTCTATGGTGACCCGCATTGTCTAAATAAAATTTTCTTATATTCTGTGCTTCAATGCAGTTAAACGCATATGGCTGAATGAGTAATTGGACTCAATTAAGGCAGCATTAATTGGTTGGAATGAAAACCTGCATACACACGGCCCTCCATGGCAACGAGTTTGACACCACTGCTCTAATGCTAACACAACGCTAACACTAATGCTAACGCAACGCTAACACTAATGCTAACACTAATGAGGGGCAGACTGAAGCCTTCTACCCACCCCATTCCTTTCCCAGTTATTAAAACCAAGACAGGAGCAAACACCAACTCTAACCAGTTCAGGGACTGGTTAAAGGTATGATTCTGAAATGGAAACGTTGCTGAGGTGAGGGTATTTCAGCATTTCCTCCCTCCTCTCCTCTCCTCTCCTCCCTTTCTCCCTCCCTCCCCCTCTCCCTCTCAGGTCCGTCACGCGATCCTACTACCGCAACTCGGTGGGCGGCTTCCTGGTGTTCGACCTGAGCAACCGGGCGTCGTTTGAGCACGTGCGGGAGTGGCACGACGAGGTGCAGGACCGCGTGCGGCCACACGCCGTGCTGTTCGTGCTGGTGGGGCACAAGAGCGACCTGGCGGGCGAGCGGGCGGTGTCGCGCGAGGAGGCGGAGCGGCTGGCGGGCCAGCTGGGGGCGCCCTACGTGGAGGCGTCGTCGCGCACGGGGCAGAACGTGGCGGAGGCCGTGGAGCTGCTGGCGCGCAGGGTGTACCAGGGCCTGCGCAGCGGCGAGGTGCAGCTGCGCGAGGGCTGGGACGGCGTCAAGTGCTCCGCCCCCCGCTCCGCCCTGGAGCTCCGCCCACCGCCCCCGGGGGGCGCGGCCCAGGCCGCCGGCGGCAAGAACTGCGCCTGCTAGCTCCCCCAGGCGAACACGGCCACGCCCTCACCTGGCCGCCACAAGAACTGCGCCCATTAGCACCAAAGCTGTTGACTGTGTGCTGGCAGCCAGTGAAGAACAGGGCACACACACCAGCTACACTGCCACCTGCAGCCCAAGTGAGGAACTGCATGTGAGCGTACCCTGGAGAGGTCCAGCTGAAAGGGTACGCTGTGCACCAGTGATCAGACGTTCAGCTGAGCGGGACCTTATTGCCTTTTCAGGAATTTGTTTTGTAATTCAGTGGTCCGTGTTTGCATAAAAAGACACACACATACCTTCCAGACATTGCACTTAATATTAATAGGCTATAGCTATAAGTCTTCATACAGCAAACCAATTTCTCCTTCACGGGCCACTAAAATAAGAAATCCATGCAAAATTTCATTTAAAATTGTGGATCAAACACAGAGACAGTGTGCATGGTCAGGGAACTGTAGGCTTGTCTCATGTTCTCTAAATCCTACCCATAATTCAGACAGAAGCCCTGCCCACCTTTCCAAAATCAAGTGCCACACAAGTGCTAACGACCGTATCTGAAACAGCCTCCAGCTACTGTGCCCTCAAAACATGCAGTCTGCTAAACATACTGCCTACTGTTTAGTGCATATCTTTTAGTATGCGATGGGCAGTGTGTGTAAAATACCCTCCATACTCTTTTCCAGCAGTAAAGCATGATTTGCACATTTTGTACGATGCTTTGCATAAAAGCGTCTGCTAAATAAATGTAATGTAATGTTAAAAACATCGCTGGGTTACTTGCTTCATCTCAGCAACACACTGCAGGGACTTAAAACTTAATCATGAACTGTTCCAATAAATTGCTATTTTTTTCTGTGCTTAACTACTGCTTCACTATATGCGATACACTGAACGTTTCTTGGGTTTTACCATTGTTCGGACCTGGGATTACTGACAGAAACAAGCATGTGGGCCACATTTGGTTCAGCCCACAGTACAGAACATATCCGTCATCTCCCTTTTTAAACTGTCCCTGTGCAATAAAATAATGGAAGTTGTGCAATCAGACCTGAATAGCCAGTTCTTGCTTAACATTTAATCTGTATTTCAGTCCTCCTCCTGTAGGTGGCACTGCAGACAGTACCTGCAGAAATCAGTGGTAAGCAGTCAAAGCAGCACAACCAATTATACTGAAGAGCTTGTGGTCGCAAATCTCTTAACCAGGGGCCTCCAATCTAACACAAAAAGGGAAACAGGTTTTCATCCAAGCCCAGGACTGAATATTCAACCCAAAGAGTGCAAATTTGTTGAAACAAAAATAATTTAGAGTGAACAAACCACTGCACCCGTTTTATTCTGTGAAATATGAACCTTGTTTTATTAATGGAAAAAAACAACAACACAGGATATACGTAAACACAGCTATACAAAGTCAAAATCTTTACCCCCCCCCACCCCCCCCACTGCACTGCAGACTGGCAAAGCGCCTCATTACACACATTACAATTCCAATTTTTATTTTTTAAATCAACCTTCTATTAATAATCAGTGACGTAATATGGATAACGTTCCTTTCAGATTACATATAACTGTACCCCCCCTCCCTTCCCCCAACACCAACTGTAAATAATGAGACAAAAATATGCACGAGGAGGGGGTACTTCAAAAGCACATTCTGAATCCCACCCCCTCTGAACCCATAACCACCCCCCACCCCCCCACCCACCCACCACCCCCCAGAATCAGCTTTTCAAGCCAACAACATCATCAAGAGAAACTGATTACAGGACAGAGATGATTTGAGGAAGGAGTCTACGGTGCTGTCAGCACGTACCCCAGTGTCCATATGAAACGTACAATATCGACAGAAAAGTATTAGATGACGACAGTACTTTTAACACACTAAACACAACAGCACGCACATGCCAAACCCCTAAAAAAAAAAAGATAAAAAAAAAAAAAAAAAGAGGGAAATCTAAAATAATAACTCAAAAAAGTGAACATGCACTACTGCGCTGAGGCTGCTGTAGCCTTATCCCATTGTGCATTGTGGTCTTTGTAGTTTTTTCAGCAGTGCCGAGCACAATGAACTAACAGGTGATTACAGACTTCCAGTGGGGGGGGGGGCACACTAGCCAATCACAGAGAGTTTGTGGGGGGAGGAGGGGCATGTGTGCAGTTTTTCAAAAATGGGCGAACAGTGTGTGCGCGCACGTGCATGTGTATGCGTGTGTGTGTGTTTAAGTGTGAGTGCGTGCGTGTGTGTGTGTGTGGGGGTACCAGTAAATTAATTTAGCATGCCCCCCCCCCCCTCCCCCCTCCCCCCTCCCCAACTACACTTGCCTTCCAAAGCTGGGTGACTGAATTACTGGGAAATACTAAAACTGGTGGGAGGACAGGCGAGAGAGAGAGATACAACAAGACGAAGAGGAAGAGGAAGAGGGGCTGGTGACATCGGACTCCACGAGACTACAGAACAGGGAGATCCCAGCATGGAGAATCTGAGATGGGCACGCACGCACACACACACTCTCAGTCACACTCACTCTCTCACACACACACACATTCGCACACAGACTGTACGCAACAAACTAACCACACCCACCCACCCACCCCCGACACAACCCTTCCACCCAAACGGCTGATGGTATAAATGTACACAATGACCCCCCTCTAACACATCGGTCACTGCACTCAGTATCGCGCTCTCCTGCCAACCCTCGTCCGACTCCACCCAACCGGCAGTCCGGGGAAAAAGACAGGGGAAAAAAGAGAAGAGAAGGAGAGAGGAGGAGAGAGGAGGAGAGAAAAGCAGGAGGGAGGGAGGAGCTCCAGGTGCTCTCGCTATTTTTTGGTCGTCTTGCGGATCAGAGCCATCCTCTGCAACGAGAGCGGGGTGACAGTTATAAACACAGTTACACACACACACACATTACTGTACATCATACACACACACACACACACACATTACTGTACATCATACACACACACACACACACACACACATTACTGTACATCATACACACACACAACACATTACTGTACATCATACACACAGTTACTCACACACACACACATTACTGTACATCATACACACAGTTACTCACACACACACACATTACTGTACATCATACACACAGTTACTCACAAACACACACATTACTGTACATCATAGTTACTCACACACACACATTACTGTACATCATACAGTTACTCACATGCACACATTACTGTACATCATTTACACACACAACTATACATCACACACAAGCACAAAACTATAAATCACAAGCAAACGCAATTACACACACACACACACACTCACACACAACTCTACATCATACAGTTACTTACACACACTACTGTACATCACACACACAACTATACATCACACACATGCGCACGCACGCACACACACACACACACACTATTCATCACACACACAAGCACAAAACTATAAATCACAAGCGCACGCAGTTACTCACACACAACTAGATATCACACTCACATGCGTGCAGTTACACACACCCTAAATGATCAGCACTTTGACCTCTGACCCCATATTCAATCTAATAATTTCTTATTTCATCCACACTGTGGGTCTTGGCTGCACGCAGTACAGAGTGTATTCCCCTTTCCTCCGGCGCAGCAGAAGCAGAGAACGCTTGCATAACCATTCCTTTTCTTTATTTTCTTTTCATAAACTAGTTGTAGCACGCACTACCGCAATCAGCTGGAACTCGTTTGGTGAGAATATTCGAGTAAACGCCGCCCCCCCCCACCCCTGCCATCAAGAATCATTATTCACCAATATACCCAATCATACCATCACACAACTGGTCTCAACCAATCAGAGAACATCCAGAAAAAGGGGAGGGGCCAAGGTGTGATCTCAAACAGGCCAGGAAGTTTAGCTTAAGAGTGGGATTACACGGCCCTTTAAAGGGGTTCCCTCCGTTCACTACTGCAGGGAAGGTTGGGGTTACACACTATTAAAGGGGCATAAATATCAATCTGGCTGGTATTAATCACTGAACAGTCTGAATTCAGACATTTAATCAGTTTTAATGAAAATACCCCCTGATGGGCAGTATTTTGGTGAAAATCTTATTTTAATGTTTCTATGGTTGTGTGGACCACAGGAAGAATAGCTGCTGCTTACAGTACAGCTAATGGGGATCTCAATAAACAGTACATGCACAGGAGCCCGGGGCAGACATCCTGCCACTAGGGGGCGCTCACACGGCAGGTGTGAAGCACCGACGACGTTCCCTCACCTGCTTGTGGGCTTCTGTGGTGCACGCCTTCTTGTACGGCCGGATCTCGTCCGAGCCGAACCCGGGAATCCACATGTTCCACTGCCGTTCTGCGGAGGGGGAAGAGACAGTCCTGATCCCGGGCCAGTCCAGGTTTTACTAACGACACGACGGCTCGGCAGAATACTGCACGGGCCAATCAGCAGACAGGACAGGAACCTTACGCGTTAATACAGCGGCTACATGAACGCGCGGTATTGTCTGTTTAGAAGGCTTTACTGCGCGTTTATAAAATGGCGGTGCGGCGCCGCCATCGTCGTGGCAACCTCACCCAAGTGCAGCTGGACGTCCTTCACCTCCAGGGTGCTGGACTTGCGATGGCGAGCGAGCTGGCAGGCGGCGGTCACCACGCTCTCGATGAAGTCGTCCGCGATCTGCAGGAGCATCTGAGCGTGGAGGAGCAGAGAGCGGCTTTCACACGGACCGGAGTGAAAAAGAACTGCTCCGGGTTTTACGCTTATCTAGCTCTGGATCGCGCAAAACTGTCACGGAAACATGTTAACATACAAGCATACAACAATACGAGCAAAGCAGTAAGAATTTCCAAATGTTGGCGTGACAATACTACATTGCCAGTGTTTTTTTGGAATCTTTTTGAAATAATGATCTGCCCGAGGTCTGACATCAGAATCTCGCTCAAATATCGGCAGCTGTACCCCACGTAGATCCTCAGCGCGTGTTTGGTAAACGTCAGGGGAGACTCCTGAAATTTGCGTCTTGTTTGCGTGAGACCGGTGCGGCCACACCCACTGACTCAACCCCGCCCTCAACGCTCAGCGGCCCTGACTGGCTGCCAGCTTCCGAGGCCTGGCATTTCAGACCCGCAGCTACACTGGCACAGAGCGCTAACACACAGCCAGCACACGGACCCGAGGAGCGGTGTGAAGGGGACATTAGCCTAACACAGAGTGTAGGATTCACACACTCTCACTCAAACTGCGGCATGGTTTCAGCCTGCTGGACAGACGGACATTGGTGCTGGACAGACGGACATCGAGACTGACCTCCTCCACGTCTTCATCCAGCTGCTCGTTGGGGTCGATCTCACGCACGAGATCCTGCAGCTTCTTCTTACTCAGCACCTGCAGGCGTGATGTAATAAGTCATGTCACTTCCACTGCCCTTCTAGGGAGCAACCAACTAACTTTTTAATTTTTTTTTTTTTTTTAAATACAAAAGGCAGGTTGCAGGTTCAAATCCCAAGCTGGGGCACAGTAGTGGTGTGCTTATTAACCTGAACAGCTTTAGAAACATACCCAGCTGCAGAAACATTCAATACTTCTACAGAGTTAAGAGATTTGGGGTACAGGTAGGAGATCTGGGGGTACAGGGAGGAGATCTGGGAATGCACAGAGGAGAATTGAGGGTAGATTTGGGGGTACCTGTGTCCCCTCGGGGCTGAGTCTCCCGGCGGGCCCGGGGGTCCCCAGGACCTTGGCGGGGGTGGCGGCGGCGCTGTTGGCCATGCTGGCGGAGAGCGGGGAGGCGGAGCTTGAGAAGCCGGGCAGGTTAATGATGCTGCGGGGAGAGGACTGGTACAGGGGCCCAATCCTCAGACCATGGGGCCTCTCAGGGGCCTCAAGCTTCCTTCTGTGGGGTCTCAAAGGGGGACCGACGTCCAATTAGCTGGAACCTGAGACGGGGACAGGGCGGAGATATCAGGTGTTTTAGTGGAGCAGGTGCTAATCCAGAGCCAACATTCTCCACACTTACTGAGGTTAAGTGCCTCGCTCAAGGGTACAAACTTTGTGCTTCCAGAACTTAGAGCAGCCCTGGTCCTGGAGAGCCCCAGGGTCCACTGGCTGCACCCTAAAACACAGCCACAGTTCCGGACCCCAGAAAGCAGCAGAGCTACACACGCCTTATTAATAATAACACCAATAACACTGTGCAAACACATCTGTTTGGCAGATCTCGCAGCTCTATGGTTACCTTGATGTGACTAATTTTACCTAACTCCTTTCCCCCACACTAATACCTATGAAATAATTAAGTAATTAAATAATGTATTAAATAATTAATTAATTAAATAAATAAATAAATAACATGGACAGTAACATTGCTATAATTGGCAGACGTCTATTATGAGCCCCAGAAAGAGCCCATCCTTTACCCGAAAACACAGCGAGACACAACATTCCTTTCGAACGTGTAAGAAATGACTGGGCTGAAGGTCACCGATACACTGTTTTTTATGACCTGGTCACAGGGTCAGTTTCCAGTAGGAGAGGACTATTGGACTCCCGTGTTGCCCCTGATAAAGCGCCGCAAGCTTTGAACAAACCATAAAATGACAAAATCATTAAGTTAGGTAATTGATAGCCATCTTAACCAACTAGCTAACTGCTAATCTCAACGTTGAATTATGTGTGGTCGCGATAACCCCCAGGACCACAGTCCTGCGCCTTCTTTGAGCGCCAAGTTCTGTGGAAAATTCGACATACCTCGAAAATGAAAAAATGTCGGAAATTTCTCAGGGCGAACTAGAAGTCATAGTTTTTCTGGTCTTAATTGGAAAGTTAGCCGGTCAACTTAAATTGCCGTAAGCGTATCTGAGGTAACCACATCATACACTGGGCAATCGATAACCGCGCGATTACCCAAACAGATTCTCTAGCCAGATCTGTTAGCGCATTTATTTTACAAGCTAGCAGATCAATGCATTAAGATCTCTCGACTACAGAGTCCTGGGTTTTAATACGGCTGAGAAGCACAATCCAGAATATTGTTGAGTACCCCGAGCATAAAGTGTGACAGGTTAGCCATTAGCTAGCTGACGTTAGCCACTTAATCTGGTGCGCTCAGACGCAATGACATTTAACAGTTAATTATAAAGGTGACTACCTAACTCAAGAAAGCCAACTACTCACTCATAACATAAATGCAGTTATAGAATTTCGAGATAATTGCATCAATTTTACATTGAGTGGCTCGTTAGCTAGGTGGCGTTAGATAGCAAAACATTAGCTAGTGAATCCCGCTATTTTTATAGTTAGCTAACAAGCTAGGCTAACACTGTTCAAAACCGCTTCTTACACTACAGTCTACACGCTCTCCGAGCCAAACCTTACACCGTCATAAACGCAGTGACGCCGATTACCTTGAAAATCGAACCTCTATCTCCCCATGTTTTGCCGTTGTAATCTGAAATATTTGTGGTTCGACGACAGCAAACGCGCACAACAATGCTCAAGCTTTGTGTGGTTTCAGATATTCGTCTTCCTTTCTATTTGGAAACACTTCCTTTCTGTTTGGAATCACTTCCGGTGCATGTTTTCATTTGCGTGACCTGCCGTTTGATTGGTTGAAATTGATTCTGGGCCGATCAGCTGATAAATGTCAACGAGCATGGAAATTATTGTCGTTGAAAGTACTGCAAGACATTCCGTTGCTGTAAAACGGTTTTTAATCGTAATATATTTACTACTTATGGCAGTATGTTCAATTTCTGTAAGGATGTACCAAACAGGGATGACACACGATTATGAATAGCACAATGTGAACTCATTTTAAGTCTTTTCATAAGGAGAGTTATGTTAACAGGTTATGTGGATCAGCGCTATCCAAATCGGTTTCCCGGGAGCTACTGGGTTTGCGGGTTTGTTCGTGGTAACTCTTGAACTTAATCAATTAGAGCAGCTGATTCACGTGCCGATACGGAATAGATATGGGACTCTGAGGAGCTATGCTAACTAGCAGTCTTTGCCAAGCTTTGCTATGGGACTCTAAGGAGCTATGCTAACTTAGGGACTGAACTTAACTGGATCTTGAATTCAATAAAGCAAGCAGTAGTAGTATCTCGACCTTCCCACCAGGCGGCAGAAAACGACCACGAAGGATATCCTCCAACGTAATCAATGCATTCCCCACTGGGAAAGTCTTAAAACGGGATTTCTACTGGTCCCCCTGAGACCCGGGCCATGTTTTTGTGACCATTTTAAAATTTCTCTTGCTATTTGTAACTAGTAGCACCTGATTAATTATAGGAACTAAGCAATGTGTTTGAACAATAAGTACTTCTTGGAAAAAAAAGTTCTCGTATGAGTACAATGGGTTTATGTTCACAAAAAAAATTAAACGATATATTATTAATATTGATTATAATACAATAAAAATTGAAATGGTCTTCTGAAAAACACAAGTGACACACAACCTGTGTCAGACTGTTTATTTCAAAATAAAACCTTGCAATACATACGAAACTGATGCAGCAGTGAAGTTTTGAATATTTCTTCATATCTGGATCTCTTTGGCACCACCATGGGGTTGGATTGAGCTAAGCCTTTCGGGTTGGAGTCTTGATTCTACTGTCAATGCACATACCAAGTTTCATAACTTTGTGTGGATGTATTAGCATTTTTTGACTGCAAATTTATCGGATCGTCATTCAACAAAATTTTATTATTATACATCTGAAAGTTTTCACATTTAAATCGCTTTCGATTCAGATTCAAATGCACCGAGTGCGCCAGTGAAGCAAAACAAACGTACACAGAGGTGATATTCTGTTTATTTTTTTTTAAACAATTAACTATTAACAACGTAATTAAAGGAAAGGGAACTGTTGTGATTGACGTCTTAACGTCCATGGGACTCAAACTTCATCTTTGAATAGTTAGCGCCTTGATGTTGTCGATGGATTCAGCCGATTGAATCCCAAATCCGACTTCTGTTTCAGGAATGTTGAGGGAGAGTTCATTAAGTATCAACACACCACACAGGCTTGGAGACTGCCTGAGCAAACCGTCTCCAGTTTGCTGCTATTTTAGTGGCCACTCTGACCCACAGCATTTCCAGCGTAGATTGCTTAGTGAGGAAGTGCGCAGAACAACCTCGCAAAGACCTTTACCGAAGGCTCCCTTACACACACTCTGCACTTCCCCGGTTGATCATTTATAAAAACGTGAGATATGAAGCATTAATCTCTGGACCTGTGCCGTGTGATAGCCACAGAAGGCCTTGTGCCCGTACTGTGCACAGTTCCACAGTCTGAAATGCCACCCACCAGAGTGGCACTGGATAAAAGAAAGGCAGGGTTAGCTCATGTTGCCTTTTCCTCAACGCCTCCATAAAATAACTTTCTTAATCTTTGACTTGTATAAATATGTATCTCTGAGCACTCAGTGGTCTGTAAACACACAAGGCACTTAGTGTTCATCATTTAAGTCCCACTGAGGTTCAAGGTGCGTACGTCGCTCTGGATGAGAGAGTCTGCTGAGTGACGTGATTGGCCGTCGGCTTCACAGCGGCTCGTAGTACGTGTGCAGGGACAGGGCGTCGGCCGGCTGGGGCTCCGCGTACTCCGCGCCGTGGGGTGCCGGCAGGCAGTAGCCGTTGGGCGCCATTTTGTGGCCGGGGCAGTCGTAGTGGGCCGATGGCGAGGCGGCGGCGGAGGCGTGAGAGGGGGGCGCGGGGCGGACCAGGCAGGCGGGCGGGTCGGGGGGCAGGTCGCAGAAGGGCGTGGCGTACTCGGGCTCCGGCGGCAGCGGCTCGGCGTATTCCGGAAGCTTCCCCGGAACGTCGTAGTGGCTGAGGATGAGCGGGACGGTGTAGCCCTCGTCCGCCGCCGGCCGGAACGTGGAGCCCAGCTTCTGCCCCGCCGGACACAGCTCCGGCTCGGCGTAGTCTGCCCGGGGGGGGGCGAGGGGGGGGAGCAGCCAGGGATGGACCCACAGGACAACCAGGAACAAGAAGGGCAGGAACAGGAAACATTAGACAAGAGAGGGAGGGGGGTAGAGGGTCAAGAACAGGAAACAGGAAATGCCAGTACAGGGGGAATGAAGACCCCAGGGAAGCATTCTAATCTGCCTCCCTCCCTCCCTCCCTCCCTCCCTCTCTCTCTCCCTCCCTCTCTCCCTCAGTGAGTCAGAGGTATGCTGTGTAGCGCACGTAGGAGAGAACCAGGGCTGCCACCGGCTACAGCGCGATCCAGGACAGCCGGAACTGAGCCTGAGAATTACGCCTGGCTTCAGCGAGCCCGTCTGCTCCACTCACAACCTCAGAAACATTCACCCCTCAAAGCACAACATCCTCAACAGTCCAGCAGTCCGCTTCCTGGCACTTCACTCCCACGTGCAGGTTTGTGTATTCCTTACGGACGGCTGTGCCGCTGATGGCCTGGTCCTCCTAAAGCTGCAGGAGAGCTCATCACTCACTCAGGATGCCAGAGTCTGCTAAATTCCTGAAAGTAAACGCACTGGGGTATTCTCAACACTGCAAAAACCACAAAATAAGTCAATCTTAACAAGAGTTTTAGTCTCATATTTATACTGAAAAAACTTAGAACAACTAAACTACTACCTGAGAGAAAGAAATAAGAAATAAGTCTCCATTACCAGACTAAAACACTTGTTAAGACAGAATGTTTTTGCAGTGTACGTCAGTCTCCTTCTCCAGCATATGGAAAAGAAAAGTCACCGTTTCTTATAATCTGCAAGTCTTCATAAAGATCAACCCCCCAACCCCCGCCTCCCCCCACGCCCACCCTGCCGCAAAAAAAAATTAATCGAGGATTTGTCTGTGCTAACTAAAATTCAGAGAGATTTAGAGGGGGTCTGAGTGTGCTATGGGATGATACTTCCACTGCTGCTGGTACTCCACCCCCCGAGCCCCCTTTTGTACCCCCACCCCTGCAGGGCATTACCCAGCATGCCCCTGGCCTGGACAGAGTGCCCCCCTCCATACTGGGAGTTTGCAAGAGGAACAGATTTTAATTAGGCTGGATGAGAGAGAGCTGATTGTCCTGCCCCCCCCCAGTCCTGTATAGCGTAGGGGCCCCCTTTGTGGGCTTGGCTAGGGTTGGGGGGGGGGGGGGGCACTCTCATTATGGGGTCTAATTAAAAGGCCCTTTCAGAGCAGCCCCCGGGGAGGGAAGAAAGACATGTTTATGCGCCACAGTGGGGGTAATTGGGAGACTCGTGGGGGGGGGGCAGATGGGGGGTCTGTTCAGAGGAGGAGACGCTCACTTGTCAAGCCTGGTTTCTGTCCTGCTGGCTGGCTAACCAGGCCGGGGGGGGGGGGGGGGGGCTGCTACCCTCGGCATCCTCATTTTCTCTTTCTCTCTCTTTCTCCATTCCCTCCTGTTTCATTCCACTGATTACCTCCTTCTTCCTCTCTCTCCTCCTCCCTGTCTTCCCCTTGCTCCCCCATCAGGTGATGCTGGCCCCCATCATGTGACTAAGGTGGTGTCACACAGAAATACACTGGCCCCTAATCATTTAAACTTAAAGTTGTGTCCCACAGATCTGCAATAGCCCCCGTCATGTAACTGTAAGGTCACGTCATGAGGAACCAGACCAGCCCCCGTCATGTGACTTAGTTGTTGTCATGCGGAACCACACAGGCCTCTGTCATGTGACTGCAAGGTGATGTCATCATTACCATTGTGAGGAGGGTTTGGCAGGACGTCCAGGGCAGCCCTCTCCGGCGGGTACGAGATGAGCTCTGATTCAGAGCGGGGAAGAGCCTTTCCCAGGCCGTTCTGACACCCTGAGAGAGAGAGAGAGAGGAGGGAGGGAGGGAGGGAGAGAGAGAGAGACAGAGAGAGAGAGAGATGGAGAGAGGGAGGGAGAGAGAGAGAGGGAGAGAGCCAGAGAGAGAGAGTCAGAGACAGAGAGAGAGAGGGAGAGAGCCAGTCAGAGGCAGAGAGAGAGAGGGAGAGAGCCAAAGAGACAGAGAGAGAGAGACAAAGAGACAGAGAGCAGTTTTATTCCTCTTACTCCCATCAGCGAATTATGGGTTTCCCATTCTAATTCATGGTATTGGTAAGAGTATGAGTAGGCACTGTGTAATACAGTGTCACTGCAGAAGAACCGCAATGGAGAGTCTACTCAACAATATAGACCACCAGTTGCCCTTCTGATCAGAGTCATCCACAAACCTTTTTCTAAGGAGCATTTGTCAGCATTCTTTCTCCTGAAAGAAAAGAGAGAGGTTGTAAACGGATGTAACCGGTTCTCACAGTGTTTTCGGACATGAAATTTAGGGAATGTTAGTGGTTAGTTAGGGTCAGTACTTGGCCATTGTAGCATGTGTGCAGTGTAACATAATAGGCAGTGCAAGGGAAACATGGGAAATGTAGTCTTGTGAAAGGGGGTCATGACCAGTGAACTGGGGAGGGGACACCACACTCAGACAGTACCTTCTCTTCCAACAGAGCCCAGCCAATAGGATGCCCACGCATACAATTAACACCAGGACCACTCCCACGACCACCATCACAGGCTGACTGGAACCTGCAGAGCCAGGAGGAAAACAGTCAAAATCCTCCATTTTCATTGAGTGTGTCAATCCATCACATGAACAGAGGAACCAATAATGTCCAAACTTTCACAAGAGGATTCTGGTGATAAAGATGACAGGGTGATGAAAAAGCACATAAAAATCCATAAAGAACGTAAACATTTGAAACGGTCGTCGCGTTGCCGAAACGTTCCACCGGCGTAGGAACACTGTTAGGTTTGGCACACTCACTCTCAGCCGGCCTCTTCTCCACGTCAGGGTGCTTTGTTGGGACCGGACTGTAGGGGGCGCTCACCGTCGGTACCTTGTTCTGTGGGGGGCCACCTGCAGGGAGCAGGAGCAGGAGCGGGAGGGGGAGGGGGACGGGGGAGCATGCAGTAAGAATGCACGGCCCGGAGACCAACACTAACCAAACTAATAACCAGATCACATGACAGGTTCCCCCATTCAATTGGGTTTGCAGCTTCACAGAAACGTTACAGAAACGTTGCAGCAGCGTTACGCTCAGTCAATGTCTGTGACAGGATCTCCACAGCAGGCCAAATTCAGCCAGCTTCTGAATTTCACAGCAGACATGTTTACAGCACACAAGCACAAGCAAAAATGTGCAATATATACAGTGGAAAATGATTTACATACAGAAGTGTAACAAGATACTATTTTGCACCTAGATCTCTGCACATACACAAGCACAGGCTCACACACACATGCACTCACTCACTCTCTCACCCTCACACTCATACTCATGCACACACACATACACACACTCTCCCACTCTCTCTCTCTCACACACACACACACACACACACGTACTGACGCTCTCTAAAACACACACGCACACACACAACTGCAACAAGGCCGAAAACTGAAGCCTGGGCCTGTATTTTGAGAGCAGGCCTCACCGAAGGGGCTGCGGGGCCGGAGCAGAGGGCAGCCGAGCACCAGGACGTGAGCTGCGGCCCTGTTCTGCCACAGCTGCGGGCGCAGGAGGAGGTACTTCGCCACCACCGGAGGGATAAGGCTGTTCAGCACCTCCTGGTCGCTGTCCGAATTTCCCATGAACACCTGCAACAACACAGAGGCCTTAACAGAACTCAACGCTGCGGTCATAACATACTTACTGCCCAGCAGAGCCCTATGGGATGCATTACACATACCATCAATTAATCACAGCATATGTACATCTCCAGCTGCCAACACTCAGAAAAAAGGTACAAAAAAGTGCCTAAAAAGGTACAAATGCTTGTCATTGGGGTGGTACCAAATTACATAGATAACATTGTACCCCTAGCCAGCAATACATAATTCATTTGTACTTTTTTTTCCCTTGTAAAAGGTACTTATTAGTACTCAAATAAAACATTATTCTTTTCAGAGTACATCTGGGGAACTTGTTGCTGAAAGAATAAACACGTTCCTCCCCTGTAGCTTTATTAGTGAAAGTGAGCGGATCACAGAGAGGAATCAGCTCTGGGTGCAGGAGCGGCTGCACACACGCTGATCCCTGAGTGCTGATCCCTGAGCGCTGATCCCTGAGCGCTGATCCCCGAGCGCTGATCCCTGAGCGCTGATCCCCGAGCGCTGATCCCCGAGCGCTGATCCCTGAGCGCTGATCCCTGAGCGCTGGCCCTTCAAGGCTGAATAAATCAGCGCCATGGCGACACGTAAATAAGGAAATGAGGAGGCCTGATATGGACAGACGCACGGGCGCCTGGTATAACTTACTATGAGCCACGCTGCTCACGCAGGCGCTCCCCTCGCCGTCCCAGTCCGGAGCGCGTAAAGCAAGCAAAGCTTTTATGTGTGTAAACACGGCCGTCCCGACGGCGCCCGTGTATTTCACCCCGCTGCGTGGAGCGCGAACACGCAGCAGCAGCCGCACACGGGAGACGGGACGCTTCGCACGTGTCAAACGTCCTTCCCAAACAGGAAGTTTACTCAGGAAGAGAAACGAGACAAGGCGTTCCGAGAACTTTCCGTCCCGGCTGACGCGGGATGTCCCATGGTGCAGTGCGGCCGGTACCTTTCTCTCCCTGCTGAGCACGGCCTTGTAGGCCTTCCAGTTCCGGCTGTCCTTGCTGTAGAGCAGCGTGTAGGAGCGCGTGTAGGCCTGGGCCACGCCCGTCCCCGGCCCCGCCCCCGCGCTCGCCCCCGCGTCCGCGGACCAGCCCTTAGTGAGGATCCCTGGGAGGAAACCAAACGAGCCGTCAGTCTGCCGGCTCGCCGCCTAACCCTAACCCTGAGCGCCGTTAAACAGGTTTACGGTAAAACCGCTCAGAGACCAGAGAGCGCTGCACACGGGACACAGGGGACACACAGTGACACACGGGACACTGGGGACACACGGGACACAGTGACACACGGGACACAGGGGACAAACGGGACACAGGGGACACAGGGGACACAGGGGACAAACGGGACACAGGGGACACACGGGACACACAGGGGACAAACGGGACACAGGGGACACACGGGACACAGGGGACACAGGGGACACAGTGACACAGGGGACACAGGGGACACAGGGGACACAGGGGACACAGTGCTGAAGGCCTGAAAGGATCGTTTCTGCATGCGTACCACTGATGGAACACACAGTGATCACACGGGAACACCACCTCCAGAGAGCAGCCCTCACAACAGGGCAGCCTCTGTCAAGTGTTATTTCTGGAGCGCATTTCACACAGGAAGCAATTCCATTGTTTTTCAACACAAGCAGCTCAGATACAACAGATAACAGAAACCGCAGTAATAATACAACAAAGGAAGTAACAGTAAAGTAAATACCATAAAATCTAAATAGTACCAATTAAACTCCCTTAATCAAAAGCTGCACTGAAACGTTGTTTCTTTAAGCTCTTTAATGTTTCAGTATTTCTAGTACATACAGCATTTCCCCATTTTCCACATGTCTAATTCATCAAACATGTCCATGGTAAGTACAGTCGGTCTAGTTAATGTAACATCTCTATGGTGAGTATGTTCCTCCAGTTAGGTTAATGTAGCAAAGCAATGGTCATTATGTGCTTCTATGTAATGTAATGTAAGCACACCAGGTATGTGTCCAGTATGTGCCTGTGATCTAGTTAATGCACCATGTCTATGGTCAGTATATGGAAGGGTTAGGGATCGTGACCTCTGACCTGTGATGCTGCTCCTCTCCTGCAGTTCCACCTGCAGCCAGGGCTCGGGGTCGCCGCTGTCCGCCACCCAGGGCAGGACCTGTCCCGCCGAATCTGTGTTTCCCGGGGACCACAATCTGCGACGCCCCAGGCTGTCCACTTCCTCCCAGCTGGAGGACGCATTGTAGCTGAGCACAGGAAGCAGACTGTCACAGTCTACTCCAGGAGACAGACCAGGAGAGAGGGAGGGAGAGACAGGGGGGTGGAGGGAGGAGGAGGAGGAGGGATGGAGGGATGGAGGGTGAGGGAGGGAGAGAGAGAAAGAGGGACGGATGGTGAGGGAGGGAGAGAGAAAGAGGAGCCAGTTAAAGTGCATCCACCACTCTCAGTATAAATGTCACGTTCTGTTAAAAGCACATTAAACGGTTTCATCCCACAGGCCCCCTGCACCAGCTGGTCGAGAAGATCTCCAAAAGATCCTCAGACCCAACACAGACCTCTCCATTAAGCCATCTGTGGGCACCTGTGAGCCAAGAATGTTATGGACGCAGGCAAGTCAGGCTCTTCGGTGCCTTCTTGGTGATATTGGACTTTCTCTTATTATTCCCAAGACTAACACTGAGGTTCTCCACTTCAGTACGTTGCTCTTGATAAGAGTGTTTCCTAAGGGACTGTAATGGTGTGCACACCCACCCGGATACGTTAGCCCAAACGTTGCAGATAGGTTGGGGGAACATTGTACTCCAGGTGGCCCTTACCTTTGCGGAAGACCAGCTTCTTCTCTGATAAAGACCCCCTATGAGAAAACAAAGCACTGATCAGTAAAACTGGAACGATCCGGAACTGGACCCAGAACCGGACCCAGAACTGAACCTAGACGTACAGCCAGGGCTACAGGCCCTCCACAAAGCCAGATGGCGCTCACGTTTTGGAGAGGAGACCGTTGGCGAAGCTGGACTCGTACAAGGTAATGCTCCTCTGCCGGGACACAGTAACAGGACCCCCGCGGTCGTCCGACACGACGCCTGCGTGAATCGCTGCTTTGCACAGCACAGAGGTCTGGGGGGGAGACACGAGGGCGGAGCTGTGACATCACAATGTGACATCACACCACGTCCAAAAACTCCACTGCTCGCTCGACCCTCTGGAGGTCCGAGTACTTAAATTACTTCAGGTTCAGCAAAGCACCACGCTCAGCACCACGCTCAACTCATTATGCCTGGGATTTGAACTGGCCGCCAACTGACTCACTCCAAGTGTGTGCAGGTGCAGCTACGCACACACAGGTGTGACACTCACGTCTCTGTAGTGGGCGGAGCTACGCGCACACAGGTGTGATACTCACGTCTCTGTATGGCGGACTATGCCCCAGATGTCTCCATCCATCACTGCACCAGCTGTGACAGTCACTCGTGCGACACCGCACACAGACACTCCACCTGAGACCCAACCAGTGTACAGAAGCTTGTATGCTCTACCACACCACAGTGTTATCTGCAACTATATCTGATCACTGGCCCCTATGTCTATACATCCTGCAGCCTATGACAGTACACTCTATGAACCACACACCAACACACACACCTGTACCCAGTCATAGCTGTATCTCAGCATACCTGTCTACATATCTACGGTATGTCTTACCGTACAGCTACACCTGTACCTATGTCTATACCTGTATCTGGTGCTACACCTGTTCCTGTGTCTGTATCTATACCTACAGCTACACCTGTACCTGTGTCTGGTTCTATACCTGTGCTACACCTGCACCTGTGTCTGGTTCTATACCTGTGCTACACCTGTACCTGTGTCTGTTTCTATACCTGTGCTACACCTGTACCTGTGTCTGGTTCTATACCTGTGCTACACCTGTACCTGTGTCTGGTTCTATACCTGTGCTACACCTGTACCTGTGTCTGGCTCTATACCTGTGCTACACCTGTACCAGTAATATGAGCAGGAAACAGCCTCAGCCTGGGGTCAGAGGTCACACGAGCCTCACAGGGAGACGGGGGCGGGGCTGCAGGTGCTCACACTCACCTGAACTCCTCCGAGGTGAAGTGAGTTCCTCGCTCCAGACAGGAAATCAGGTCTGAAAAAGAGCAGCTTCCTGTTATTCAAACATCAGTCGCCAAACTGGGGGGGGGGTGGAATAATAAATGGAAAGGGGGATTCCAGAAAGAGTCAACTTCCTGTCAGTCTAACCCCCCCATGGAGAATCTGTCTGTGTCTGCATGGTTTGGACACACACACATACAGGTATACACACACCCTCACACACACACACACACACACACACACTCTACAGACACACACACACACTCACACAGTCTCTCTCTCTCTCACACACACACGCATACACGTACACACACACACTCACACACACACACACACCCTCACACACACACACACACACACACACACAGTCTCTCTCTTTCTCTCTCTCACACACACACTCACAGTCTCTCTCTTTCTCTCTCTCACACACACACACATACACACACGCATATACACACACACCACTCAGTCTCTCCTCTCTCTCTCTCACCCACACACACCACACACTCTCTCTCTCTCACCCACACACACGCGACAACACACACACACCCACCACACACACACACACACAGTCTCTCTCTCTCACCCACACACACATACACATATGCATACACACACACACAGACACACGCACACACACACACACAGTCTCTCTCTCTCTCTCACACACACACACACACACACACACAGACACACGCACACACACACACACACACAGTTCCGCACGCACACACACACACACACACACACACACACACACACACGCACACACACGTTAGTTGTAGCTTCTCCGCAGGCTCTGTATGACTGTGGTAACAGTCACAGCCTCCCATGCAGCCAGGAAGCCAGCGGTCAGAGTGCAGAGGAGGAGGTCCCCGGTGTCTGCGTGCCGATGAGCAGCGTCATCTACCCCACAGCCTGTCTGCGTGCCGATGACCAGCGTCATTTACCCCACAGCCTGTCTGCGTGCCGATGAGCAGCGTCATTTACCCCACAGCCTGTCTGTGTGCCGATGAGCAGCGTCATTTACCCCACAGCCTGTCTGTGTGCCGATGAGCAGCGTCATTTACCCCACAGCCTGTCTGCGTGCCGATGAGCAGCGTCATTTACCCCACAGCCTGTCTGGTGCCGATGAGCAGCGTCATTTACCCCACAGCCTGTCTGGTGCCGATGAGCAGCGTCATTACCCCACAGCCTGTCTGCGTGCCGATGAGCAGCGTCATTTACCCCACAGCCTGTCTGCGTGCCGATGAGCAGCGTTATTTACCCCACAGCCTGTCTGCGTGCCGATGACCAGCGTCATTTACCCCGGTGTCTGGTCTGGCTGCA
>NC_057933.1:1615000-1630000 GCF_018555375.3 Anguilla rostrata | reverse complement strand
ACGCTCGACGAGCTCGTCAGAGCAGCGCACGCTCCGTCACAGAGCGCGTCAGTCAGACGAGTCAGAAGATCGTCAGAGTCAGAGTCAGAGCCTCCGTCAGAGTCAGAGTCAGAGTCAGAGTCAGAGTCAGAGTCAGAGTCAGAGTCAGAGTCAGAGTCAGAGTCAGAGCCTCCGTCAGAGTCAGAGTCAGAGTCAGAGTCAGAGTCAGAGTCAGAGCCTCCGTCAGAGTCAGAGTCAGAGTCAGAGTCAGAGCCTCCGTCAGAGTCAGAGTCAGAGTCAGAGTCAGAGTCAGAGTCAGAGCCTCCGTCAGAGTCAGAGTCAGAGTCAGAGTCAGAGTCAGAGTCAGAGTCAGTCAGAGTCAGAGTCAGAGCCTGTCAGAGTCGAGTCGAGCAGAGTCAGAGTCAGGGCAGAGTCGTCAGAGTCAGGTCAGGCCTCCGGGCAGAGTCAGAGTCAGAGTCGAGCAGGCCTCCGCCAGCAGAGTCAGGTCCAAGTCAGAGTCAAGAGTCAGAGCCTCGTCAGAGTCAGAGTCAGAGTCAGCAGTCAGTCAGAGCCTCCAGAGTCCAGAGCAGGTCAGAGTCAGAGTCAGAGCCTCCACGTGAGCAGAGTCAGGTCAGAGCTGCGCAGCAGAGTCAGAGTCAGAGTCAGGGCCTCCGTCAGAGTCAGAGTCAGAGTCAGAGTCAGAGTCAGAGCCTCCGTCAGAGTCAGAGTCAGAGTCAGGGCCTCACAGTCAGAGTCAGAGGCTGAAACCCCCCCCCTCCACACTTTGGGCCTTACCCAGGGGGGGGTCCCCGTTGCCGGGGGTGATGGTGAGGGACCCGGCGGTGGCGCAGTTCTGGCTGGGCTCCAGGTTGAAGTCGCCGAACGCCAGCCTCAGGCTCCGCCCCCTGGGCGCCTCTAGCCGCCACTCGCACCGCGTGCCGTTGGGGTAGGTGCCGGGGTAGTTCCGCGATGCCAGCGTGCCGCTCTGTGCCCCCAGCAAGGTGTGGCCACACCCATCACCTGAGGGGAGGCACACGCCCATCACTCACACTCAAACAGGTAAACAAAGATGCACCTAATCGCGCAGGTTTAATGATGAATAACATTACATTTAGCAGACACCTAGCCCAAGCAATAAGCAAGAAAACATAATAATAATAATTATAATAATAATACTACTACTAATAATAATACAATTCATTTTTCACTCATACTCTTTGCACAGTGACAAACTGTACACATTTAACTTCAAGCTCTAAATGTGGGTAACCATGCCAACCAAGAACCATGACCCCAAAAACCCTAAATACACAAAAACACAAACGGTAAAGACACTAATGCCATAAGACCAAATTCACCAACAGGACACAGACTGAACAGGTGAAAATGCTTCTAATGCACACTGACTAACCGCGTTTATTACGGTGAATTTGTGCTTTTCAATGTTCAGGCACTGCTCTGTTAGACAGTTAATGTGAATTTAGGCGACATGTAAATTATAGATACACAGAATATATATCACTAATTTCACATATGTATGTTTTAAAGCATTGACTGTAACCAGATTGTGATCACCTGATTCACCACCTGGTTTTATTCTCTCAAAGCTGAAGCTATGAGATGAGCTCTCAGAATCGCACTGTATACAGTGTTATAATTATTATTATTGTTGTTGTTGTCATGGCCACCGGTGCCTGTTTCATACAGTGGGACAATGACATTCCTCTGTTGCCGTGGACGACTTCTTTTGTCCTAAGTGGGCGGAGCCGGATTAAAGGATCAGCTGGTTTTGTGTGACATTCCCACACCTGGGCAGGTATGCTCAGTGGGCGTGGCTCTCTGTCTGCCCCTTCAGAACCACGAGCAGGAGCAGCCATGGGAGAGCCTGACCTGCACAATGGCCTGCCTTTCAGCCACAGCCCTGCGGTTAAATGGAACTGACCCCCCAAACCCTCACCTGACCCAGGAAGCACATCTGCAGGACCCCATTCTCACCCTCAGCTCTTTCTCTCAGAACTCCAGACTGCAAACTTCTCACCTGCACACACACCTGCACACACGCGCAACACATTCACGCTCACTCACTCTCACACTTTCACATTCACGCTCACTCACTCACTCACACACACACTCACACATTCACGCTCACTCACTCACACACTCTCACACTCATTCACACACACACACACACACAGTCACACACAGTCACTCACTCATTCACTCACTCATATTCATACACACACACTCACTCACGCACGCTCACACACACACACACAAGTGCAAGAACGCTCACACACACACGCTCACACACACACACACACATGCTCACAGGTGCCTGCGTGCACACAAACACACACATTTTTAAATGGTAAATGGACTGCATTTATATAGCGCTTTTATCCAAAGCGCTTTACAATTGATGCCTCTCATTCGCCAGAGCAGTTAGGGGGTTAGGTGTCTTGCTCAAGGACACTTCGACACACCCAGGGCGGGGTTTGAACCGGCAACCCTCCGACTGCTAAACACTCGGTCTTACCTCCTGAGCTATGTCGCCCCAATTGCAGTGAGTCACGGCACACACACACACGCACACGCACACGCACACGCACACGCACACGCACACGAGGGTGATAACCACCCTGAGCAGTGGGGTTGCAGATAAACCTGAGAGACGAGTGAGATGTTGTTTTTAAAAAGTGAAGACGTGTGTCTGAAAGGGCAGAGCTGTACAGAGATGCGTCACGGTGGAGGAAACGGCGGGGGGGGAGGGGGGGGGGCACAGCTGGAGCTCGTTACGCGCGACGACCAGGAATTTACCGCCGTGACTCACTGCAGTGGGGAGCGGGTCTTTCATAACATCCACTGAGAAACTACCTGCCTGGGATTACGGAAAACTCAAAGTACAGAACACGAGTCTTACTCAATCCCAAACTGATGCTGATGATATTCCAAGCTCTGAGTTTTCCTTCATCCTGATCTGGTCTCAGGATCCTGGCGTCTGTGCAGTCACGCGTGTGAAAGTGGGATCTGCTGAAGACTCCCTGCGTGGACCGCACCCTGTACTACCCCAGCGCTGAACCACGCTCCCACCCCACTCCTCGGGGGGGGGCAGGGGGGCCTCAGATGGGACCATCTCCCACATGCCTTCATCTACAGGCCATCCCACGGTTTATTCACCTGCCTGCCTGCGCAGTGCCTGCAGGTTTAACTCCAGTCCTGGAGGGCCGCAGTGTCTGCAGGTTTAACTCCAGTCCTGGAGGGCCGCAGTGTCTGCAGGTTTAACTCCAGTCCTGGAGGGGGCGGTGTGTCTGCAGGTTTAACTCGCACCTCTGCTCCGGGTGTCGCCCAGCAGTACCCCACCTGGGAATCGAACTCGTGCGGTTCAGTTCCCAAACCACTACACTACACCTCTGTTACTGAAATTGTGGTCCAGGAGGGCTCAGAACTGCTGTACCTCCCCCCTCCCTTCACCTGGGAGTCAGGTGTGAGGACAGTCTGGCGTCCAGTTAATTACCCGGGAGAAAAGAAAACCAGGGCTGGATTTGGATTTAAGGGCTGGATTTGAGGCCCCAGAGCAGAACAGCCCCAGCTGTGCCTCCTGAGGTAATCGCTTTGACCGGCCACCCCCTCCCGCCCCCCCTCGCGGTCCACCACCCCCCCCCCACCCACCCCTCCGCCACAAGGCCGCAGTTCATTTCCTGAGCATGCCGTGCATTTCCTGTTCACAGCGGCGGTATCTGGGCCAATCAGCTCCGCTCTGCTGCACCTGCAGGACCGTGACGCTGCCGCGTGTTTGCACACCACAGAAACCCCCCCAGCACACACACACACACGCACACACTCAAACACACACACACACACACTCCCTCTCTTACACTCACTCACTAACTCACACACACACACTCCCTCTCTCACACTCACTCACTAACTCACACACACACACACACACACACACACACACACACGCACACAATCCCTCTCTCACACTCACACACACACACTCCCTCTCTCACACTCACTCACTAACTCACACACACACACACACACACACACACACGCACACACTCCCTCTCTCACACTCACACACACACACTCCCTCTCTCACACTCACTCACTAACTCACACACACACACTCGCTCTCTAACACTCAGTCACTAACTCACACGCACTCCCTCTCTCACACTCACTAACTCACACACACACACACTCCCTCTCTCACACTCACTCACTAACTCACACACACACACACACACACTCCCTCTCTCACACTCACTCACTAACTCACACACACACACACACGCACACACTCAAACACACACACACTCCCTCTCTCACACTCACTCACACACACTCAAAACACTCACTCTCCCTCTCTCACATTCATTCAAGAGAAGCACTCACTCACTCACACACACTCACACAGAGAACTAGCCCATGCCTCATCCTAAAAACCCTCCCAACCTTTGGCCCAGTTTGGAGGGTAAAAGCACACCCCCAGTTCCTATGCACAGCCAGCTACAAAATAACTGGAACTGTTCTCTGGACCAGTCCTGTGTGCATGCCTGTATCTCTGTGTCTGTGTCGCTGTCTTTGCATGCACATGTGTGTTTGTCTGTGTGTGGGTGTGTGTGTGTGTGTGTGTGTGTGTGTGTGTGTGAGTGTGCGTGAGTGTGTGTGTACGAGTATGCCTGCATGCGACGCCAGAAAACATCTTCAGCGCACTGCATACAGGCCCTGCATAGCTGCGTAACCGTCCCACAACATTCCCATAACGTTCCCACAACGTTCCTACGACACCCCAACACTCTCTACTACATCACCAGAAACACAGAGGAAGCACAGACAGCTTCAGAGCTTCGTTCCGGAGTTTTCCCCACGTCACTCGTCAGTGCTGTCATCAGTAGTCAGAAAGGCGGCCACCGGCCAACAAGCAGCATTTTTCCCGTCTCCGTGGAGACAGAGGAGCAGGCCCCCACAGGCTCGGAGCCGATATCCCCACAGGAAGTTCCCCCGCCACCTTTCAGCAAACAATCAACCAGCGGACAGGAAGTTCCCCCGCTACCTTTCAGCAAAACAATGAGCCAGCGCCACAGTCCCGGTACCGACCCACTCCACCGTGACCGGTTCCATAAAGGCCTAAACTGCAACTTCCTGTTCAGGTGGGAACTCAGTCTCTCGGGCTGAACCCGCTTCTTTACGCGCTAACAAACGCGCTGAAGCTCCACCAAGCATCCGCGCTCACGCATTGGAATGCAGACGGTTCACGACAAAAAATACGATGAAAATAATTATAAATGACTCGTCGGTTTTCCTTGTGACTAAGGTGTGTTGGGGGGATGGGGGGGGGGGGTGGGTTACACATTGCACAAACGGGCGTAAACAAATCCCCCGTTGCCTGGATGCCAGAGCGTCTGAGCCACACGGTTTTCTGAACCTCTTGCGTTGGGGGCGGTGAATCACGGTGACCTCTTTTAGATTGCTAAACCTCAGAGCCTCTGCGTCAACACAGACACTTCCTGTCCAACACAGACACTTCCTGTCCAACACCATTGTTGATGTCTTCCCAACCTTCCTGAGGAGGGGGGGGGGGGGTTGTGTGTGATTTCACTCAGATGCTACTACAATTCAAACCTCCCCCCCCCCACCAAAAAAAAAGAATTATAATACTAATTCCTGTCTGTGTATCTGTACCTCACACCCTCAGTGTCCCAGCTCCTCAAACTGAAATGAGAGTGCCAGGGGTGAGGGGTGAGGGGTGGGGGGGGGTTCAGTTTCAATTTCAGTTTCAGTTCAATTCATTCATTGGAAAAAAACTTCCCCATGGAACCCAGTTCATTAACAGAATTTGAACTAATTGTATTGACTGACCGAACTGCAATGGAACTGACCCCTACCATATGAAACAAGCCCCCCCCCCCCCCCCCCCCCAAAAAAAAGAAAAGAATTTAGATGTGCAGAAAGAGTGGACTCCAGCGCTTGCTCACTGACCCATCATGCACTTGGCTGCTGAATCAATTAGGTGAGTAAGATTCACAAAAACAGTCACACCACAAACAAATGGATTGCCTCAAAGTCCACTCATCTGTGAGTCACCAATATGGAGGCCTAGCATGGAGGGACAAGTCTTCTTGAAATCCGTGTCTTCGTGTCGTAATAGGCCTCACATTTATGGACTATACTGCTTATGCTGAACATATTTTTTAAAAATCTAGAACTTTACAGTGCATTAGCAAACATACCATTGGTTGACCCTTCCAGATACTGCAATAAATATGTAGATTTTAAATGCATTGCTATGAAATGTCATTGTATTTTCCAAGAAGTGCACATGCATTGCACTATATATTGCAGTATTTTCAATTTTCAGAGAGAAAATCATTCATTTGGCAAGTCCAGCCCTTGGGGTCATACAGCAAGCCAATCACGAAGCGGGGATTCTTGACTCTACCCCGTGCCTTCCTTTCACCTGGCCGTTCCACAGGGAAAGTGAAGAGGGTCCAGGATCCCCCCACCAAAACTCTGAGCGCATGACAAAGACGGTTGCACATCCCACGCGCCTGTCGCGCAGACAAAACAATGTTCCCATAACGTTAGTGCGGTGGAGGAACAACTTGGAGGTCAGCAAGAAGACTGGCACGCGGTGTTCTCGGCCCAAATGACGCGCACGCGTTCGCGGGAATGCGTAGCGGCAGCGAGGCGGTTATCATATACTCCATCATCCTTTAGGAAACCCCATGACAGAGTCTGAAAACCAGACCTGTATCTGTTCAACTTTGTAGAGCAGCTAGAATCATTTCATTGCCTCTCCACGGTACTGTAAAAGCACCAATATTGTTTTAACACACCAAACATTTTATGTGAGAGATATACCCAATAAAATTTACCACAAGCAGCATGCGAATTTGGATTAATAAAACCAACTGGAGCAGAGCAACGCCTACGTTCTGTTTTGATTATTAATGGATGGTGCCCTGGTTCACCAAACGAAGGTCTGTTCGGCTGGAAATGGAACAGGAATGAAACGAGGGGCATGCGTTATATAACCAAGGCTCGTTAACTGGTGAAATGACGGCGATGACTGTCATCATGAAACCATGAAGGTAGTCACGTTCCGTCTTATACAGCGCGTATTTTCTTATTTACATCGGAGTGTCGAGGCACCGCCAGTCTGCGCCGAAATTATCCAAAACTTAACTTTACTGACCTCGTGCAACAGGTGCTTTCTGGTCGTTAACAGACCAGAGTATAGAAAATTTAACTAACTCAACGTACACTATACCCATATCATATGCATGTGTAGGCTACTGTGAACGCAGCTAACGGTTCGTGTAAAAATGTCAGCCCTGTCTCGCGTAAGCCGTGAAATAGCGTAGAGAATTCATAATGGTTTATGTATGTCAAACCCGTTCCCTTGTGTATAAACGCTTTATTTCTTATGCTCCCACTAGAGCTCGACTCCTTACAATCTCTGTGCAATGTTTACTACAGAATGGGAATCCGCCAGCAAACATAGGCTAGGTTATTCATTAACTTGGAAAGAATGAGAGAAACATCGAAACATTAAACACAATACGTTATGGTTATGATAATGACAATCATGAAATGATTGCCTATTTCTTGACTGTTACCATTCTTTTAACAAATGTAAAATACCGTGACATACTGGAGTTTTTCGACAGATATAGATAGCTTACCGTCTTGCCCGTGAACACCCAACGGCTGGAAACATAACGCAAACAACACCCAAATAAAGAAATCTAAAGCATCCCAAACGCTTCCAGACGCAGTGTGCATGATTTACGCGATGGGTAAGGTAAATCCAAGCGCTCGACATTTAAGCCATCGGTTACAGCTACAATTTATCGAGCACACATAGCTACACTACTAGCTAGAGATCCGCACTTCTCGAACAAGTTAAAAGGCTCAAAGAACACTGTAAACACTTTCCATTGGACAAGTGGAAGTTTACTGAACTCTCATAGGCTGTCAAACGTGCCCATCAAGTCTGAACTTTCAAGAAGTCCCTGTCCAAATAAGGATGGCCCGCAGGAGGAATTTTGCAATCTTATAATGGTGTCCATGTTTAATAACAACGTTTAATTCTTCATCTCAAATTGACGGTTTGTCCGTACAGAAACTACAGAGCAAATGACAGGCTCACCAATTTTTTTATTTTTTTTACTGTGTATTGGGATCAGAATTTGGACCGAAAATAAATAGTGCTTTTTGGTGCATACTTATTGTCTCCCGATGTTGTTTTGCTGCCTTAGAACAGTGGTTTTAAAACTCGTTCCTGGGGACCAATGGTGTGTGCTGGTTCCGGTCACAGCCAAAAATCAATTAAGGGCGTTAAAAAAAACGTGTTTTAGTTCTAGTTTAATTGTGCCTTCGCGGTTCAACATAATACATGTTCGGCTCATTGACATTTACTTCGTCACTGAACGCTTCATTTTTCAAAAACAGTTTCAGCGACCAGGTGAAGACACTTTCAGCAGTTCGGATCTCCAGGATTTCACATGTCAGCCTAAAGTAGAATCAATTAAAATCAATAATTTCATTGCAAATCAAAATTTTTTAAAAGGAATCATTTGTCACACAGCACATAAAAGCAGAAAATAAAAGCATTAGTTGATCTTACGGATTAAAATTCACGGGATGTGAATGTGGAGCACTTATTCTTCGCGGCATACAGAGCTATTTCTGACTCGATGTAAAACCATCCTTCAGTAGGCATTGAAGTGTCTAATTTAGAACAACTAAGAGAACATTAACACACAGGTTGCAATTACAATAGGAATGAAAACCAGTGTAAACAGTGGGTCCCCGGGACTGAGTCCGAAAGACCCCCGGTATAGCTGCACCATCAGATAAATTCACAGCAGGGAAATTCAAATCCAGCACCCCAGGAGCCAGTATACTGCAGGTTTTCATTCCTCCTCTCTAATCAGGGACATGGTTTGCACCTGAAGCACCAGGTGAGTGTAATCGCTGGCCAATCAGTGACGTGATTGGACTTTGGACCATGAGGCGGAGGAGAGAACCAGCAGTAATACTGACCTCAAGGGACAGATCCGAGGACTTCTCATTCACAGATTCATCTCTGTGTTTCTTGTTTGTTGCTTTTTAATGTTCCATGCCGGTACAAAAATAAGTTCAGTAAAACTAATAAAGGAGAATGATAGTTGTAACGATACATATTTAATGGGTGGCTTTAAGAGTTCGTTCGGTTTTTCCACAAAAATCCAGTTGTTCAAACAGAACTGATTAATACATGGCTTTCACCGAGCCACCGATCTGAGCTGAATGGCGGGTACGTGCAGTACGCATCACTAGTACACGCGCATAACAGCTTGTACCGCTGCGGCGTGTGGGGTGTTCATGTCAGGAACTTGCAACGGCTCAAATTACTGGGTAGTGTAAATGAAATCCCAGCATTTACGCCAGCAGTCACCTGCCTTGGCCCAAAAGGGCTGCGCGGTACGCTTTCCCCCTTAAAATCAGCAGCCAGCGCAGGTGAGGTGACAGACGAGTTACCTGTATATTCAGCTAATTTAACTGATCCAGTAAGTACTGGGTTACAGTGAAAATCAACAGACCCTGACGGCTCTCTCGCCCAGGATTACAACCTCCAGAATTAGGTTATGCCTACCACATCCAGCAGTTTCTTTTTCTTTATCAGTTACAGTTATGCATGTTACCTCTTTACATAGCTTTCAAAAAATCAGCCAAAAAAAAAAAACTTGTATAAAGAAACCGTAGAACAGTGAAACAAATGAAAATTGATGACAGTCTTTCATCTGCAATAGTATACTCATAAAAGGTTACAGTAAATACAAAGCTTGATCCCGGAGCACTGAATCAATCCGGTTTATTAGTTTGCTATGCACAATAGTGTACGAGTTTCACGTAACTGGAAAAAGCCCGCTACCCACTGGATGAAATGTATATTGAAGCTAATGCGTCGGTCAATAAGTTGACACTCCACGCTAAAAAGGTAAATAATGTCAACAAAAAAGAAAAGAAAATGCATTTGTGGCTACACTGAGTATGGAACCTTGAAAGTAAGCTTGCAACGCAGCCAGGTAAGTTAACTGTATCACACCTGTGCATGACAAAGACCACCTAGCTAGCTGGCTGACTGACACTGGACGGCAAGCACGCGCAGTGTTTTCCCCCAAAGTATCGCATCAAACCCTGACAGAGCTGTGTTTTATTTTGGCACGCGAGAGCTCAGGCAGCCAGGGAAACAGAGCGGTTTTACCCGCTTTACATATCGCGTGCGAACCAGGCGCATCTCGTGTCAGCCGCGCAGATGCTTCTCAGGCGAACATCCATGTTCGTGCTGCAGGAAGTGTAGCGAAGCAGCACGCGCATGCTCAAAAAACCTTTCCGAAAGCCGAGGATGTGTTTGCCACTATAAAACGGTAAGAAAATAATTCGCCGAGCAACTTGTTTTTAAGTTCGGGGTTTTCTGTCGTTTCGATGGGATTGTATCGCAAAATGTTGGGAATGGGAGTTGCGTTGATGTTGTGGGGATGGAAAGCGACGGCAGCCGTTCGGAGCGACGCCGCAGCCGCGATGCTGTTTGTGCACGTGCTGCCGCACAGGGCAAACGTCAGCTCGAGGGGGACAGTAACAGAAATACGGGGGCACGTTAGAAGTCGAAGCAGGCAACGCAATGTGCGCCGTTAGCCTTTGTTGGTGCTATAAGGCGGAGCTCCTACGCATCTTCTCTGTTTATTATTCGTTTGTACGGGGAGTACTTTGTTGGCATATATGACGAGAGGCGAATCCAGAATGGCGTGCACTATAGCTAAATATATAAGATGGAGCAAAACAGGTCGGGAGGGAGCTGGCGAGGTGGCTAAGTATAGTTTCGGAAGTGTTTATATAGAAAACCCTCCTAAGAAAACCTTCTGAAAATGCATAGGCTTCTGGTTTAAATAATGGCTACCTACATTATTTTTTTGGACTTTCGAATTTGTTTAGGGCTGCCGAGTTTGTGGTAGGTAGCTGGCGAGCTAGTAAATCAACTGATTTGGGAAGTTGAGATCTCCAGATGTATCCACATTGCCAGGCACTAAGCTTCGCGGGGCATACCAGCTGCGTGTATGTCACAATGTCACACAGTTAGCAACTAAAACTGGCTTGCTTCCAATCACATATTAGATTTGCTCCGCCAACTCTTGTCACCTGTTGTTGCCACAACAGTTGGCTGTGGGGTCCAAGTATGTCCACAGTTGTTTCTGCTTTTGGCGAGCGATAAGACGTGCTAAACTGCCGTGCTTGCAATTAATGGGACTGGTAGCTACTGTTAGCTAGCTAAAGTTGTTTCGCCTATAGCCGTTGTGGTGTGCTGTTAAGCTCATAGACATATATACATATGTATGTCTATGGTTAAGCTAATAGTGCGCACCGTAGGGAGATTAATTGTGGAATGCTGGTGACGTAACGGGTCTGTCCGTCAACCTTGCTCGTCGCGAGTTGAATGGAATACGTCGCTGGATCGCGCTCATGCATCAATGCGAGTTCAGTGCGTGATTCGGTAATTAAAGAGAGAGTACATCGATCTACATATCGGCAGTTAACATTAGCTAGTCTGCTGTTTAATTATTAGCGTTCTCTTTTCTTGGCAAGTGTAGCTAGTTTAAATTGACCAGCGGTGTATATTCTGGAACGTGTTTCACGCAATATTTATGTTGGACTAACGTTTATTGATCTCCATGTGCTCTCTGTTTCTTTACAAAACAATATCCGCTGCTGTGGAGTTCTTAATGGATCGTATTATTAATATCAATCACACTACTCAAGCGGGTCTAGCTGTAACTCAGTGTAGTTGGTAATACTGTCGTGCAATACGTGAGCTGCTGTCAGCGGGATAGCCCCCGTTACTTATTCTGTGGCGTGCAGCCAGTGGAAGTCACGCAAGCTCGTGCGGCCAGATGAGCGCAGTTCCGAGTGAAGCCGCGGACGTGATCACCTGCTTCTCTCACGCGCCACCTCGTCGCTAATCTTTAGCCTGTGCTGTGGTGGAGGCTGAACATCACGCACGCGGCAGACGTGGGTTAGAGCGTCGGTGGCCTGAAATGAAAGCGTTGTTCCGCGCCAGTGGGGTTCGAGTCTCGGTTGGCTAACGGGCAGATCCAGTGGTGTATACCTCATTAATAATTGAGAACAGTTGAGAGGCCGGACTAGTTAAAAATACTGCATCATTTAACACAGGGGTGTCCAGTCTTATCCGGAAAGGGCCGGTGTGGGTGAGGCTTTTTTTTTTAGCCCAACACTAAGATGCCTGATTACACTTAGCGATGTCTCGATAGAAGACCACGATTGGAACTGGTGTCACAGTCCTGGGCTAAAGGTCCAGTCCTTTTCGAATAAGACTGGACTGGACACCCCTCATTCAGCACAAACCGTTGGAAAGGGTAACGTCCACTCATGTCATTATTTATTGAGGTTCTTTTGAAAAGTGTGGGAATAATTTCTTGAGGCCTCCAGATTCCTCACGCCCCTGTTCACCTGTTTAGTCGGGACCATGAAGCTAAGCATTTGTCCCTCAGCTGTTCCTAACTGTGCCACACACGCACGCACGGACACATGCATGCACACACACACACACACGCATGCATGCAATCATACGCATGCATGCAGGCACGCACACATGCATGCACACAGACACACACACACACATGCATACATGTGCACACACACGCATGCACAAACACACACACACGTATGCATGCATGCACAAACACGCACGCGCACACACACGCACATACCACTGTTTAACCCTCTCAGAACCAGTTTGAAATACTCCTGTCTAGTATGCTTATGTCAAAGTAATTTAAAATCTTATTGACATCTACCGGCATCTTTAAATGTTTATATATATGCACAAACTGCATGGACATTTTACCACTTCCAAAATGAACATGATTTTTATTACCTTCTGTTTAGTGCATTTGAATCTTGGCTCTTACATAATTATTAAGAGGTTGAGAGATTCCATTACAAATTTTCATTGTTTGAAAATAAAGATTTCCCTGAAATTTTACACAAGGAAACATCATATGGATGAAGGATTCTTTCCAAAACTTCACAGCAATATCTAAAATGGCTTTATTGTTGAGATATCGTGGTCCTCTAATAAAGAGTTTGAGTTTGTACAAGATCCAGTGTGCAGGAAATATTCTCTTTTAGACCATAAAACATTTTATGTCTGAGCACCCATTTCGCAAAAATTAAAATGTATGCAGACCTTGCCCCTGTCTTTGCGTTGTGTTTGTGTATTTAGGGTTTTTGAGCACCTGCCTGTGCTTGAACAGGGGAGCACCTGCATTAAAATCAAAGAACATCCTGTCTGTTGTTTCTTTGAAGTTTCATGTCTGTATTGTCACATTGAAAAGCACTCCTTGGCACTAATTGGTTGGTAGACCGTTGTACTGTTCTGTCGGGACAGCAGGTCTGACGAGCTGCTTCATAGGTCTGCAGTGAAGTGGCTACTAGGCCAGGGCTTGCAGGTTTGAATCCCAGGTGGGGGCACTGCTGCCTTTTTTCATTTTTGTATTTTTTGAGGGCAGGCACTTAACCTGCGTTGCTTCCGTACGTGTCCAGCTGTATGAAGGGATTATATGCACACATAAAAGAGACATAAATGACTCTGGATACGCTGGCCTGCTGAGCAAATAATAATCTTTCTTATAATTTAATTTATTATTATGATTATTATTATTATTATTAATAATAATAATAATAATAATAATAATAATAATAATAATAATAATAATAATTTTTACTTAGCTAGCGAAGGTAAATACAGTTAACCTACTACTCACTCATGATGTAGCTGACAAAGCAGAGGGTGAAACAGACACGTGTAAAAATCACTGTGAAGAAGCAAAGTGTGAGTCATGAAAGGAAATAAATATCCTGAACCTGCACACAGTTTAATGCCCTCAGATGCAACATATTTACTGTGAAAAAGGTGTTTTGAGCAGGTGACAATCGGGTGCTTACCTGGCCACAGCATTGTCTTGCTGTTGTGCAGCTGGTGAATTTCACTTTGGAGCACCAACCTGTGTGCAGAGTACTGAGGAGCACTGAGGTGATTGGTTGCGCTTGTCCTCTGTCTCAGTGTTGAGCTGGATGATTGGTTGCAGCCACTCTGTCTCAGTGAGGCCCTTGGCGATTGGCCGATGGCAGTGTCCGTGGCAGACGTGGTGATGGTGAAGACTGAGGACGACGACTCCAACGACAGTGCCAAGACACAGGTCATCCTGCAGCTTCATCCAATCACACAGGGGTAAGACATGGGTCCCCACCCCCAAAAGTGAAGAGGAGGGGCTAAGAAATGGTGAAGTCCCACCCCAAAGAAGGAAACAAAAATGACTTTTAAGATTTTTTTAAATTGACATATATCGTAACCACCATATTTTAGACTTTCAGATAAACCTGTTTTTAAAGCATCTTGGAGTAGCAGCCCTGTTCTGGAGTGAGTTTAATTGGCTCATAGTGGATGAGGTTAGGATATGGACAGGGGAAAGCTTGTCCTCAGCTCATATTCTCAGACGCTTCATGAATGTCGACTCTGGATAATGTATCAAGAGCCTGGCTTGCACATCGTTCATAATACTATAAGCATACTTTATTACATGTTTACGCTGCACATAATACTCATAATGGGACGTATGGGATGTCCTTTGTGAGACATGTTGAGTAGGCACTGTGTTACAGCCTGTAGTAGGTGCTGGACAGAATGATCGTGTTTTCTGAATTTTTTGGAGATTCCGGTCACTTCATCTTCAGGGGGCTGTTTCAGGAGCCCTTCATATTAAGAATTTTGAGAATTAATTTTTATAAAACACTTGTATGCAGGGCAAATACCTTGTTAACTTTTTTAAAAAATGCACAGTTCTGGTAGAGTACATCATTTACATGGCTCAAGGCTAGGCCTCCGACAGCAGTGCCCCAGCTCGGATTCAACCCTGCAAGCTCTAGGTTAAAGGCCTTAAGCACAAGACC
>NC_057933.1:1502500-1610000 GCF_018555375.3 Anguilla rostrata | reverse complement strand
ACCTACGTTTCTTGATAAGTGAATGATTGAGAGCCAAAGACTGTTCTTGTGTCCCTAAATGAAAAGTATTACTGTGATCTAATCTACAAGTGAACCGGTGTTGGTGTGTGCAGCCCATTGGCTCATTTAGCCAGGATAATTAGTGAAAACAAAAACCTGCACACACACACCGGCCCTCCAGGACCGGAACTCTGCCCACCGCTGCCCCACACTGTGCAGCACAGCCTCCACACAACCCTGTGTTAGTGGTTCTGGTGAAGGTGAAGGTGACTGGAGCCTTGCTGTGAGTTTTTGACCTCTGACCCCTGACCTTTTCCCCCCGCAGGTATGGAGCGGCAGCTGGAGGAGCAGAAGAAGCCGTGTGATTGGCAGCAGCATCCCCAGGCCTTACCCAGCATGCTCCACATGTCCCCGCCCCCAGCTCCGAAACAGCCCCGCCTCCAGCGTCCTGCATCCTCCTCCACCCTGATTGGGTCCTCCCCTGCCATGATAGGCTCCTCCCACTTCCTTGCCCAGCGGAGTTCTGGCCCCGCCCCCATCACCTGCACCCTGCCACAGATACCAATCGGTTCCCAGCTCAGAACTTCCTGCTATGACCCCGCCCCCAGCAAAGAGCATTCAGGGGCGGGGCCACCTGAGGACCAGGGCGTGGCAGGGGGGGTGGAGGATGAGGAGCACCAGGCTCACACCACGGCCATAAAGATCGACCCAACGGCAGGACAGATCTACCCAACAGCAGGAGAGATCAACCCAACAGCAGGAGAGGTCAACCCAACGGCAGGACAGATCTACCCAACAGCAGGGGGGGGAGGAAGGGGGGTGGAGGAAGAGGGGCAGGGAGTGGAGGAGGAGGAGGAAGAAGAGGATGGTGGCATGCAGCTCTAGGACCAGGTGCACGTGGAGATCATCCAGCACCAGGTCAAGTGAAAGAGAGAGAGAGGGTGGGGAGAGGGGGAGCGAGAGAAGGGGGGAGAGAGAGGGAGGAGGAGAGAGAGAGAGGGGGAGAGTGAGAGAGGGGGAGAGAAAGGGAGAGAAAGGGAGAGAGAGGGAGGGAGAGGGAGGGAGGGAGGGACACATCCAGCGCATACTAACTCTGTCCGCTGCTGTTACTCTCAGAGCCACAAAATACACTGGAGATTCTCCATTTCCTCTGCTCTGTTTTTCTGGATTCATAATTCATTTTCAAGCAAGCTGCACAAAATTTTTTTTTTGTGCAACTTTTTTTTCAAACTTTTTGTTTTGTTTTTGTTTGTTGTTGTTGTTGTTGTTTATTTTGACACTTTTAAAGATTTTCGATATGTCTTATGTTGGAGTCACATGACGCAGAGAGGTGGTGTGGATGTGAGACTCAAACGGGACGTCCCGAGTCGTGTTCCTCCCCGCGTTCCCACCCTTGTGAAAGACTGTCCCAAGCGCAGGATGGTGTGCTGGCCAAACGTCGGGGAAAGAGACTCTGTCCGGGCTGACCAATCCGCTGTGCCGTAGCTCAGTGTCTGTACGCTCCACAGCCTGGCAAACACGGAGGGGAATAAAACGTGTTCACTGCAAGAAGACAAATATTTTAAAAAAAATCTTCTTCTCGGTTGTGAACCCTTGTGCAGTGCTTTGGGTGTGGCCATACTTACACATTTTCCGTTTTCGGGGGGGGGGGGGGGGGGGCGTGTAGGGGGTTTTGAACCCTGTGAATCTGTCTAGAAACAGGTCAAAGTTGTCTTCATGTTCACATGGTGTGTTCGTGTCAAACGTCATGCCGCTCTTGTGCACAGTGATGCACGTGTGACATCACCAACGCGTTCTGATGTTCTTCACTGCCCGTTACAGGCAACGTTTTGCAGAAAGACGGGGGAAGAAAAGCACTATTGCATAAGCTAATTTGTAAATGGATTATAAAAATGTTTAGATTTGTATTGTGTTTAACGTTTTTAGCTTCAGGTGTTCTGTATTGTTGCTTTGGGGCAGCCAATCAGTGGCCAGCGGGTAGCGTGTAGCATGTGGCGTGTGGCAGGACGGACGCTGTGCCTTGGTGCGTGTGCATTCTGGGCAGAGCTCTGTGGTTCTGGGAACCCGTGTAAAGGGCCTAATGGAACTGTCACTCAAGCCAAAAAAAAGCCACGGCCTCGTTTATCTCTGAGCGGGACCCAAACTCTAACCCTAACAGGAAGTGAATTACGATTCGCCTGCCTCTCCGCTGCCCCCCGGCCTGCCTCTCCCCTACACCCCGGCTCTATATGTCCCCTCCCCAGTATTCAGCGCTCTATATGTCCCCTCCCCAGTATTCAGCGCTCTATATGCCCTCTCCCCAGTATTCAGCTGTCAGGCTGCACACATGCACGGGCTTGGAGGGAGGGGGTTTGGCGGGCACGCAGCCATAACACAGCAATCTAGCTCTGTCATTGCTCCCAGTGCTTTCTCCAAACTTGCGAACTGCACCGGTTTACGATTAGCTCCTGCGCAAATGCGACTATCAATACTTTTTGTCACAATTTATTTATTTTTCTTGATATTAGAGCACAAAAATAATGGTAGCTTGTGGTTTGTTCATGTACTGCCTACTTTTTTTTTTTTTTAAACTTCCCCTAAAGGCTCTGCAGTATTGATAGGGAGGTTAACTGAAGAACTGCACAGAAAGATCTCCATAGGTGACTTCCCTCATAACATGCACCCAACATCCACTCACACAGGTAGCAGTAAACTTGAGAGAAGATTTGATGGCCCAGCACCCGGAGTAGCCTGGGATCTGTCCATCTGGATAGTTTCACTGAAATGTGAGGAAATTCCTAGATATTCAAAACTGCGAACAGTGTACAACATTAAAAAACAACACAAAAAATTCAACATTAATGTCTCTCCAAATTATGACCTCACAGTTACAACGACCACAGAGCTGAAGTCCCGCGTGGTTTCAGCGAACTGCTGCAGTGTCACATTTGGAGAGACGTTAAATTTTTAAAACGTACATTTTTGGGGCTTTGATGCCACTGGAAGATGAGGTCCGTGTTTATCAGGGTGAGCTGCAGTGAATTTATAGGAAGTTTTGCTGCAATGTGACAAGTTATCTGGGTGGGCAGGTAGTCTACTACTCTGGGTCAGTGGAAACGTACCTTATTTAATTTTTGGGTGAACTGCCCCTTTAAATTGGTTTTGGTTGAGCATATGGTGGTGCTTATTTTTATGTTGCTTTGGATAAAAGCGTGTGCTAAATAAATGTAATGTATTTCACAGAGCATCCCTTTTCCTTTCCTCAAAGCAAATCTTACTGTGTTTCCTACGGATGTCCCTGGGAAGCTGAGCGTGTAAAGCCGACTTTTGTAAATAAACTTTGTTAACAACTGCGTTTGTAATGGAGGGAAACACCCTGGATGCTGATTGGCCAGTGAGTCTGCACCTCTTGCAGTCAACAGAATGAACAGTAAAGTAAAAAAAAAAAAAAAAAGACAGATGACAGGTCTGTGTGTGTTTGTTGTTCTTGGCTGCGATGCGTTTGGGCTGAACAGGAAACTGCTCTTCTGTTTTTGCAGCGTTTGCTTTGAATGCAGCGTTCGGCAGGGGCGGCTTGCTCGTCTCATATCCTTCACAGGTGCAGTTTTGTGCGTGGAATATGAAATTGGCAGCTGCTGTTATCACATCCAAGAAGGACGGACGTTAGACAGTAAGGGGGCTGGAGAGCTCTGAGACTTTGACCGATGATCAGTGACTGAAAACAACAGCCTGGTGTTGGGTGTAATTCTCTATTTCCGCCACTAGGTGGCACAAGAGACGCATTCCAGCGTTCGCGGAAAGGTATTGAGGATGACGGTGCCTTCCAGCTGCTTATTTTCTTACCTCCTTGCCTCCTCTCCTCGCTTCCTTTCCTCGTTTGGAAGGCCAAACGGGTCAGAAATACCTTAAATTTCCGTCTGGAATCAGTCAGACCTGGGTGCGTTCCACTTGCTTATTTTATTCTGTTTTTTTGTCTCCAAGGTCCTTGACTGACCCGGAAATTGATCGAGGTGCGCCATTTTGGAGGACATTTTCTACCCATTAAATGCTCCTTCAAGGAGCTAGGAGGCTCCCAAGGAATTCTTGAGCAAAGAAACACAAGCACCACGTCACATTATCCATCACGTTCTTTGTAATTATTGTATCCTGTTATTAAATTACAAAATTGGTAACATATAATCTGGTTAAAGAATGTTGGATTATTTGTGATTTCTTAGATTATCAGTTATTTGAGATTGTAGCACAGCAAATAAATACAAATTCGTAAAATCAAGATGACTTCACCCTGAGCAACCAACATGTACTGCACCCGTCACACACACTACATTCAGTATTCATAGGCACCAAATGTACTCAGTGCCACTATGTCAAGCCTAAATGAGATGTTTATTTGATGCACTACAAAGAAAATCAGTCAATAAATGAACTTTCTGAAAGTAGATGAGTAGAAATTCAGCAGGTTTTCTATACATGAAAAAATCTAAATGTACTCTTGACAGCATGATTCCCAAAGTCCCAAAAAGTACCTTTATTTCATTACCCCATTTCTGATTTATTGCATATGACTATGAATTAATGACCAGCTTTAAATGTAAAGGGATTTGCAAACTGCTTCTTAGGAATATTTACAATTGGCAGGAAGCAGAGCATTCACTTCCACTTCACAGATTTGAAGGTATTCTGTTTTTGGAAGGTACACTGTGACATAGCGTCCAATCATTGGCTGCGGACACTGAAAGGTTCTAGTCTCTCCTGTTGCCAAGAAGCCAATCATATTGCACCTGCAAGAAGGAACAGATTAAAGTTGTTTAGTGGCGCATTGACTTTGGTCTTATTAAAAAATAATATTCACCCTAATTCTGAATAATATGGTGCTCTGTGCCCCAGTTACAGTAGCTACTGTGTGACGAAGGGGAAGCTTATCATTTGGTTGGGGAGGAAATGGAAATGATTGGTCAGTGTTCGCAGGTCTGTAGTCTGGTCTGTACTGTGCAGTATAACTGGAGGACTGCAGTGTTAAACAGAGATGGCTGCTGGCAGCTTTCTCTCTCTCTAAAGAAGCAGTGCACACTGACCTGCACCGCCCCAAACAGACAGAGGATGTTGCACAGGTGAGACCGACATTATGAACACAACCCGGCGTTTAAAACCAAGAGAGGAAAAAACTATTTTTGTCCTATTTCTGAATATAAGGCTCTGCGCTGTAAAGATCAGTACTGACTGTGGATTATTGATGCCGTTTTGTTCCAGGGAGTTGCCGATGAGGATGAGAGCTCCATTGATCCTTTCTCCACAGCAGTCTCCTCTGTTGATGATGGTGACGGAGGTGATTGTGTACACCTGCAGCAGGTCCACCCTCCACCAGGGGTTAGCCCCTCCCGTTGTAATGGTACAAGATCCATGGAGGAAATGAGAATCTTTGTTTCCATCAATGGCATTGCTTGCATGGCTGTAACCCACCTCGTTTTGAGAATTGTACACATCTGACTGAGTGGCCCTCCCACTTAAAGCCACATTCTCTGCAAAGAGGAGGGGGGCGGGGGGGGGGGGGGGAAATTAGCACTGATACAGCATGGCTGTTCAAAATGCTGTCACTTCATTAGCACCCTGGCTCAATTACTGTGCACTTATCAGGAGTTTAAGCAGGAGCAGTAGACCTATAGACTGGACTACTGCAACTCACTCCTGGTTAGATTCCCACAGCACAACCCCCCCACCCCACCCCACCCCTGTTCCCTCCACCTGCTTCCACTGGCACAGTATAGTTATGTCACTGCCAAAGGTTTCTGAACTGAACTGCACTTATATTCACTGAGATGATCAAGCTTGCTTCAGGAGAAAGACTTTGCCTAACCCTAACCCTTACTGTTGGTCCACATTTCTTATAACCTAAAGGACACAGTTTTTGATTCCCTGGTAGGACACTGCTGTTGTATTTTCGTGCAAGGTACTTAACCTGCATTGCTTCAGTACATATCCAGCTGTATAATAGGATACAACGAAAATGCTGTGTAAAACAATAATAATAAAATAGTTGTGTAATATAGTGTAAGTTGTTAAATACAGTAAAAATAGTGTAAGTTGCTCTGGATAAGAGCGTCTGCTAAATGCCTTTAATGTAAAGGTTGAGGTTCTGGCACTTTTTCAGAGAAACTTTTGATACAAGCTTTCAGGCACAGGTGGTTTCCATGGCAGTGCGTGTGCATGGGGTGGAGTGTACCTTCTACGTATCCGGCAGGAACATGAGCTGAGTCTGACTTGAGGGTTGAAATTCCCAAGATTTGAAAAAGTAACATAATCGTTTTGACCTTCATCCTGGAAAAGAGGCAAATGGGATATATTCTTTGTCACAAATTGAACAAGTCATATTTGTTCATTAATAAATTAAATTAAAAAGCTGATTCTTAAATAAGAAAAACTTATTTGACACTGGTGCTGTTCTGCAAAGTGATTCCTCAAACAATGTAATGAAGTAAGTTTGACATCCTGGAAAAGAGGCAATTATTAATGAATATTTATTCATTTAGAAAATATTCTTATGATAATGGAAATTTGACAGTCGATTCTTTAAAAAAAAAAGTTTGACATTTCACCGCTTTGTCTTCCAACTCTAAGCATTATGAAGGTAATGCCTGCTAGCTAACTTAGCGTAGATATTCAGATAGTTTGCACCACCACTGATGGGTCCTTTGAAGCAACATAACTTTAAGGAACATTAAGTGTTTTCACAAATAAATTAAATCAATGTGAAGATCACAGGCTAACCCACAAGCAGTTTCTAAACATAGGGAAAATAGTCAGTTTTATGTGGATGTTTAGTTTTGCTACATTTTCTAGAATAAATAACCAGTCAAACTGAGTATGAATGTTCAATAAAATGTTTGACAAGTCGGAAATGAGCTCATCATAAATTTTTGAAAGATTTCTAATCAAGAGCTTCACAAGTAGACCTGTAGGTAGGTCTAAAAGTAATCTTACCTGTTAGTAAGGCTGCACGTTTTCACTGGTCGATCTTTGGTAGTTTAATGTTGTCTAGTCAGTTGGAATGTAGTTGTGTCTGGGATGGTGCCTCTTAAATTCCCTAAAATGGGAGTGCCTGCTCAGAGTGAATGTCGGCTGGGGATAATGTTCTTGGTGTGGTAATACAAGGTTCTTTGCCGAGAGATTCTTTTATTACAATACAAATTGTTTTTTTGGTAGGTTAGTGTTACACTTATTGATTGCAAATGGGCATCTTTGCCTTGGAGAGGCAGCACTCTTGTACTGCCGAGAGCAGCTCTGATGGTCTCCGTTACTGTACATTACTTGTACAGCTTACGTAGGCTGTGTCCCTTCATATGCAGCAAATCAATGTACACAGGAAATAAATGTGCAGTTAAGACTGTGAAAAAACAAACCATATTCAGAGGCGTTCAGTCAGAGTTGTCTGATAAGATGTCTTGCGGTCCGTACTTAAAGGCACACAGAAGAGACCATGGTCCGAATGGTTAACCAAATAACAGAACTGCACTGTGAACTACGGTTATAGTAGAGGGCAAGGATCGCCCTGTGCAAGTCTGTAATCAAAGGTCTGGTAAACATCCAGCGAAAAGGTTAAGGTCTCTGACTTACACTCAGCACTCCAGGCTGCTAGCTGCTCTGCCAACTCTCTGTTTGCTGACTTACTGTTGGTGGTAAGGCCCACCACTGTTGTTCCATCAGCAAACATGATAATGTTATTGGAGGTAAACAGTCATGGATCATCAGTGTGAAGAGCAGTAGTAGTTTGTCATCCACCTGTAGATCTTTAGACCAAACATTACCTGCCATAATCACTATGATTCAAATCGCCGTCCTACTCCCTACGATTGCACTACTGACTCCCACTGCTGAATTAGTATAATCAATATTTATGAGAAAATGTAGCCAAGCTAAACATCCACATGACACAGATTTTGTTTTCTATGTTTAGAAACTGCTTGTGGGTTAACCTGTGATCTTCACATTGATTTAATTTATTTGTGAAAACACTTAATGTTCCTTAAAGTTATGTTGCTTCAAAGGACCCATCAGTGGTGGTGCAAACTATCTGAATATCTACACTAAGTTAGCTAGCAGGCATTACCTTCATAATGCTTAGCATTGGAAGACAAAGCTGTCAAATGTCAAACTTACAGCATAAAATTTTATGAGTCAATTTCAGTGATAAATAAGTTTTTTTTAAAGAACCGACTCACATTTCCATTTTCATCAGAATATTTTCTCCATGAACAAATATTAAAAAATAATTCTTCTTTTCCAGGATGGAGGTGAAAACGATTATGTTACTTTTTCAAATCTTGGCCATTTCAACCCTCAAGCAAGGTTCAGCTGACGTTCCTGACGAAAATGTAGAAGGTACACTCCACCCCATGCACATGCACTGCCATGGAAACCACCTGTGCCTGAAAGCTTGTATCAAATGCTTCTCTAAAAAAGTGCCAGAACTTTAACATTTACATTTTACGATGAATTTGGATCTGTTATTTGACATTAATGTTGAGAGAATATAATATGATATTCGGAAATGTGGACCAAGAGTATGACAAAGTATTTCTGTTGTGGTTCATTTGATCATTTAAGTGAATAAGTGCAGTTCAGTTTAGAAACCTTTGGTAGTGACATAATTACACTGTGCCAGTGGAAGCAGATGGAGGGAGTGCAGGGCGGGGGGCAGGGATGGGGAGGGGGGGTGGCACGGGGTGGTTGGGGGGGGGGGATGGGGGGGGGGGCACGGGGTGGTTGGGGGGCCGGGGGTGCTTGCTGCGGTGTGGTTGGATGAGCTGAAGGGGCTGTAGAGTGCTGTAGGAATCTGAGTTGCAGTAGTCCAGTCTATAGGTCAACTGCTCCTGCTTAAACTTGTGATAAGTGCACAGTAATTGAGCCAGGGTGCTAATGAAGTGACAGCATTTTAAACAGCCATGCTGTATCAGTTCTGATAATCTCCCCCCCCCCCCCTCCCCACAGAGAATGTGGCTTTAAGTGGGAGGGCCACTCAGTCGGATCTTCTGAAGGGGGAATGGGCAGCTTTCAGCCATGCAAGCAATGCCATTGATGGAAACCGAGATTCTGACTTCTTCCATGGATCCTGCACCCACACCTCGGGAGGGGACAACCCCTGGTGGAGGGTGGACCTGCTGCAGGTGTACACAATCACCTCCGTCACCATCACCAACAGAGGAGACTGCTGTGGAGAAAGGATCAGTGGAGCTCAGATCCTCATCGGCAAACACCTGAAGAACAACGGAATCAATAATCCACAGTCAGTACTGATCTCTACAGCGCAGAGCCTTATATTCAGAAATAAAACAAAACATAATTTTTTCCTCTCTTGGTTTTAAACGCTGGGTAGTGTTCATAATGTCGGTCTCACCTGTGCAACATCCTCTGTCTGTTTGGGGCGGTGCAGGTAAGTGTGCACTACTCCTTTAGAGAGAGAGAGCTGCCAGCAGCCGTCTCTGTTTAACACTGCAGTCCTCCAGTTACACTGCGCAGTACAGACCAGACTACAGACCTGCCGAGACTGACCAAGCATTTCCATTTCCTCCCCAACCAAATGACAAGCTTCTCCCTCGTCACACAGTAGCTAATGGAACTGGGGTACAGAGCACCATAATATTTGGGATTAGGGTGAATATCATTCAGAAAGACAACCAAATTCGATAATCAACTTTATTCTGTTCCCTCCTGCAGGTGCAGTGTGATTGGCTCTATGGCAGGAGGAGAGACTAGAACCTTCCACTGTCCGCAGCCAATGATTGGACGCTACGTCACAGTGTACCTCCCAAAAACAGGATCCCTTCACTTCTGTGAAGTGGAAGTGAATGTTTTATTTCCTGCCCCTTGTTAAGTAGTCGTTTGCAAATTCCTTTGTATTTAAACGTGATTGTTTCTTTACAGTCAGATGCAGTGAATCTGAAAAGGGGTAATGAAATAAAATTGACTCTTTTGGGATTTTGGGATTATGCTGTCAAGAGTCTACAAAAAATCCTTTTGAAGTTCTGCTTGAGTTCTTTCTGCAAGTTGATTTATGACTTCATTTTTTTTTAGCACATCAAATAGACACTCAAGGTATCAAAAAAACATTTAAGGCATTGACATACGTGTGTGTGCTCAGTACACTGTTGTTTGCTCAGGGTGAAGTCATCTTGAATGAAAGTGTTGGGACTTTTTATTCATTTGCTGTGATACAATCTTAAATAACTGTTCAATAATTCTAGTCAAACTTAAATAACTTCTTTTGAACAAATGATCATTTTGTGTTATTTAATGACTGGATACAATAGCAACAGAAAACCAGCTTGATTCCCACACCTGCACCTCACCTGCCACAAACTGGATAACACCTGGGCTTGAATATGAAGTTAGAATTAAAGACTCTGGCTCTTCTCTGGGACCTCACCTGAAAGGGACAAAAATTGAAACTGAGATTAGGTAGTGCTTAAATCATCCTCATAATCACAGATGCCATAGTGTTAGAAAACCAAATCTTGACGGGGTTTTTTCTCACAGTGCGGTCAATAAGTGCATAAATATTGATTATACTAATTCAGCAGTGGGAGTCAGTAGTGCAGTCGTAGGGAGTAGTAAATAAACGCATTGGACGGCCATTTCAATCACAGTGATTGTGGCAAGTAATGTTCGGTCTAAAGATCTACAGGTGGATGACAAACTACAGAACATGGTGTTAAAAGCATCCAGAGATCAAGCGAAAAGCAACAGTGGCAAGGAAAAACTCCCTGTGGCAGATGGGAAGAAATCTCGGAAGGAACCAGACTCACAGAGGAAACCCATCCTCCTCTGAGTGTAGATTCTAATCATCGTCTTCACAGCGTGAGCCACCCAGAGGCCCACACAGAAAAACTCAAATTCTTTACTCCCATTACCCAGAGCAAACTAGTCAAATAGTTTCTTCTTCCCAATCGTTCACCTGTCGTCTAGACCCTCTTCATGACAGTGTGAGACACTTCAAAATGATATTTTTGGAATTATCATGTCTTCAAAAATACAACATCACTATACAGTCAGTTACTGTAGTATATTAATTTTTTTCAGTTAATTCCAAGGTTGTACTATGTTATTTTACCTGCAGAGGGCGCCAGTAGGACAATTACAGAAGAGCATCAACCAATGATAGAGTGCTCTTTACACAGAACATTTACTATGGGGAGCAACAGAGTATTTCTACATTCAAATTTAAGCATCAGGGGACACAAGCTGATTTTTATAGCTATTCACTCTTTGGTGAGATGTACTAATGTGTCTTGGGATGTCATAAAGCAGAGGCTACAATGGTCCAGCAGGGGTGTCAAATCCCAGTCCTGGAGGGCCGCAGTGTCTGCAGGTTTTACTCCAGTCCTGGAGGGCCGCAGTGTCTGCAGGTTTAACTCCAGTCCTGGAGGGCCGCAGTGTCTGCAGGTTTAACTCCAGTCCTGGAGGGCCGCAGTGTCTGCAGGTTTAACTCCAGTCCTGGAGGGCCGCAGTGTCTGCAGGTTTAACTCCAGTCCTGGAGGGCTGCAGTGTCTGCAGGTTTAACTCCAGTCCTGGAGGGCCGCAGTGTCTGCAGGTTTAACTCCAGTCCTGGAGGGCCGCAGCGTCTGCAGGTTTAACTCCAGTCCTGGAGGGCCGCAGTGTCTGCAGGTTTAACTCCAGTCCTGGAGGGCCGCAGCGTCTGCAGGTTTAACTCCAGTCCTGGAGGGCCGCAGCGTCTGCAGGTTTAACTCCAGTCCTGGAGGGCCGCAGTGTCTGCAGGTTTAACTCCAGTCCTGGAGGGCCGCAGCGCCTGCAGGTTTAACTCCGGTCCTGGAGGGCCGCAGCGCCTGCAGGTTTAACTCCAGTCCTGGAGGGCTGCAGTGTCTGCAGGTTTAACTCCAGTCCTGGAGGGCCGCAGGTCTGCAGGTTTAACTCCAGTCCTGGATGGGCCGCAGCGTCTGCAGGTTTAACTCCAGCCCTGGAGGGCCGCAGCGTCCTGCAGGTTTAACTCCAGTCCTGGAGGGCCGCAGTGTCTGCAGGTTTAACTCCAGTCCTGGAGGGCCGCAGCGTCTGCAGGTTTAACTCCAGTCCTGGAGGGCCGCAGTGTCTGCAGGTTTAACTCCAGTCCTGGAGGGCCGCAGTGTCTGCAGGTTTAACTCCAGTCCTGGAGGGCCGCAGTGTCTGCAGGTTTAACTCCAGTCCTGGAGGGCCGCAGGGTCTGCAGGTTTAACTCCAGTCCTGGAGGGCCGCATACATTTAAGGAACACTGTTTTAAAAATATAAAGCACGCCCACAAGTTGCTGATTGTGGGAGGAGAGATCAATGCCCAGTGATTAATTTATCATAGGCGTGTTTTGGGCGGGGGAGTGGGAGATGATTGGTTTATTTCATGTTATGCCCAAAACACAGCTATGATTAATTAAGAGACTAAGTGCAACCCCTTTGAAGCATGCGCCGTACTTTGCGCTCAGATTAACCGCTGTTGAACTAGCAAAAGTGGATTTGGACACGCCCTATATGCACTTGCACCGTGCACTTTTGATTGTGTAATTAGATTGTTAAAATATAGCCCAGAGCCCTGGTTTCTGTCAAACTGGTTTTCTGTTGCTATTGTAACCATTAAATAACATTATTGGCAACATTATAATGTTCAAAGTAAGTTATTTTTGTTTGACTAGCATTATTGAACAGTCATTGTCAAGATTGTATCACAGAAAATGAATAAGAGGTCCCAACACTTATATTCAAGAAGACCTAACCCTGAGCAACCAACAATGTACTCAGCACACACACATGTATGTCAATGCTTTAAATGAGATGTTTATTTGATGCACTACAAAGAAAATCAGTCAATAGATGAACTTGCAGAAAGCAGACAAGTAGAACTTCAGCAAGTTTTCTGTACACGAAAACCTGGAAATATATTAAAATGGCAGCATGATTCTCAAATCCCAAAATAGTTAAATTGATTTCTTTACCCGCGTTTCTAAACAGACTGCATCTGGCTATAAAGCAATGAGTAGTTGTAGATGCAAACAAATTTGCAAAGCACTGCTTAGAAAAATTTTCAGTTGGCAGAAAGCAGAGCATTCACTTCCACTTCACAGAGTTGAAGGAATTGTGTTCTTGGGAGGTACACTGTGACGTAGCGTCCCGTCATTGTATATGGACAGTGAAAGGTTCTAGTCTCTCCTGTTGCCATAGAGTCAATCACACTGCACCTGCAAGAGGGAATAGAATAAAGTTGGTTAGCAGCTCATCGACATTGGTCTTTTAAAAAAATAATAACCATCCTAATTCTGAATAATATGGTGCTCTGTACCCCAGTTACAGTAGCTACTGTGTGACGAGAGGGAAGCTTATCATTTGGTTGGGGTGGAAATGGAAATGATTGGTCAGTGTTGGCAGGTCTGTAGTCTGGTCTGTACTGCGCAGTGTAACTGGAGGACTGCAGTGTTAAACAGAGACGGCTGCTGGCAGCTCTCTCTCTCTAATGGAGTAGTGCACACATACCTGCACCGCCCCAAACAGACAGAGGATGTTGCACAGGTGAGACCGACATTATGAACACAACCCGGCGTTTAAAACCAAGAGAGGAAAAAACTATTTTTGTTCTATTTCTGAATATAAGGCTCTGCGCTGTAGAGATCAGTACTGACTGTGGATTATTGATGCCGTTGTTCTCCAGGTGTTTGCCGATGAGGATGCGAGCTCCATTGATCCTTTCTCCACAGCAGTCTCCTCTGTTGGTGATGGTGACAGAGACGATTTGGTACTCCTGCAGCAGGTCCACCCTCCACCAGGGGTTGGGCTTTAAAGTTGTGATGGTACAGGATCCATGGAAGAAATTAGAATCTCGGTTTCCATCGATGGCGTTGGCAGGCTGGCTGTAACCCAGCAGGTTTAGCTTAAAAAACCGATCCGACTGAGTGGCCTTCCCACGTAAAGCCACATTCTCTGTGAGGGGAGAACATCATCACAACTGATACAGCATGGCTGTTTAAAATGCTGTCACTTCATTAGCACCCTGGCTCAATTACTGTGCACTGATCAGGAGTTTAAGCAGGAGCAGTAGACCTCTAGACTGGACTACTGCAACTCGCTCCTGATCAGACTCCTACAGCACTCTCTACAGCCCCTTCAGTTCATCCAGACCACCTAACCCCCCTCCCCCCCCTCATTCCCTCCACCTGCTCCTGCTGGCTGGCTCAAAACAAAGGTTTCTGAACTGAACTGCACTTATGTTCACTAACAAATGAGCCACAGCAGAAAGACTTTGCCTTACTGTTGGTCCACAATTCCAAATAATATTTTCACTATCTCAAAACATGATTGTCAAATAACAGATCCAAATTCACAGTAAAGGGTAAGGGTTGAAGTTCTTGCCCTCTTTCACATGAACATTTGACACAACCTTTCAGGCACAGGTGGGTTCCATGGCAGTGCGTGTGCATGGGGTGGAGTGTACCTTGTACGTATCCGTCAGGGACGTGAGTTGAATCTGACTTGAGGGTTGAAATCGCCAAGATTTGAAAAAGTAACATAATCACTTTCACCTTCATCCTGGAATAGAGGCAAATATTAATTTATATTTTTATAATTTATAAGTCAAATTTGTTCATTAAGAAACTATGCTTTTGAAAATGAAAATATGACAGTTGGTTCTTCAAAAAAAAACTTATTTAACCCTGAAATTGACTGAATACCGTTTTATGCAACCTTTAACGCAACATATTTAACATACCAAGGTTTTCCACAAATAAATTCAATGTGAAGATCACAGGTTAACCCACATGCATTTTCGAAACATAGGAAACAGCTGTGTCGTGGATATTCAGCTTTGTTACATTTTTCTCAGAAAACCCCCCTCTAATGTTTAATAAAATGTCTGGCAGCTTTCCAAAGTTTCAAGCCGGAAATTAGTTCATCATTAATTTCGAAAGATTGCTAATGTAGAGCTTTGCAAGTAGATCTGCAGGTTGGTCTAAACTGCAATCTTACCTGTCAGTAAAGCTGCAGGTGTGCACTGGTGGATCTTTGGTAGTTAATTGTTGACTAGTCAGTTGGAATGTAGATGTGTCTGGGAGGGGGCCTCTTAAATACCCCAGAATGGGAGTGCCTGTCAAATGTCAAACTTACTGCACAAATTTGTATGAGGAAACACTGTGCAGTAACTTCCTCAATTTCAGTGTTAAATAAGTTTTTTTTTTTTTTTTTTTTTAAACCAACTCACATTTTCATTAGAGTATTTTCTTAATTAACAAATATGACTTTGAACAAACATGAATTAATAATAGCCTCTTTTCCAGGATGAAGTTGAAAATGATTATATTACTTAATCTTGGCGATTTCAACCCTCAAGTCAGATTCAGCTCAAGTTTCTGATGGATTCATACAAGGTACACTCCACCCCATGCACATGCACTGCCATGGAAACCACCTGTGCACTGCCATGGAAACCACCTGTGCACTGCCATGGAAACCACCTGTGCCTGAAAGGTTGTGTCAAATGTTCATGTGAAAGAGGGCAAGAACTTCCACCCTTACCCTTTACTGTGAATTTGGATAATTTTGACAATCATGTTTTTAGAGAGTGAAAATATTCTTTTGGAATTGTGGACCAACAGTAAGGCAAAGTCTTTCTGCTGTGGCTCATTTGTTCATTTAAGTGAATATAAGTGCAGTTCAATTCAGAATCCTTTGGTTTGTGCCAGTCAGGGGGAGCAGGTGGAGGGAACATGGGGAGGGGGGGGGGGTTAGGGGGGAGAGAGTGCTGTGAGAGTCTGACCAGCAGGGGGGGTGCAGTAGTCCAGTCTATAGGTCTACTGCTCCTGCTGAAACTCCTGATCAGTGCACAGTAATTGAGCCAGGGTGCTGATGAAGTGACAGCATTTTAAACAGCCATGCTGTATCAGTTGTGATAATCAACTCTCCCCCCCCCCCCCGCCCAACAGAGAATGTGGCTTTATGTGGGAAGGCCACTCAGTCAGATCTGTATGCTCAGCCAAACCTGGGGGCTTTTCAGCCATGCAAGCAACAACGCTGCATTATTCTTGAGATCAGGGTCACGCTGGCTAGGAACAGCTAGGAACCGCAGGCTGTGAGAGACTTGCCTGCTCCAAATGACAGACTTGTGTAAGCACTTGTGAAAGCTCAAATAATTCAGCTGCCTGGGCTGAGTAATGGCCTGGCAGTCTTGTACTTTCTACTACTAGTGCATATGTGTCATGTGACCTGGCGTGAGGTGCGCTGTTCTGGCTTTGAGTCAGTACTGCTGCTACTGCATGACTCACATGCACTGTAATGGCAGAGAGTAGAACTATGTCAGAAGTTGCTTCCACTGCCAATGTACAGGCAGTTACTGCTCTAAGGCAAGCTGGCTGTCCTCTAGACACGGCGTCTAGTCTTTTTGAATAATACCCAATTGATCTTTGTCGATTTCCATGCGCCTGGGTCAGTACAGAAGTCATACAGCCATTCCGCTCGTCAACGTACAAATGAAATGGTTTGTGATAATCCGGAATTCCTAGAGTGGGGGCCCCGGCCAGTGCTGGCTTAACTTGTGAAAACACTTTGTCAAGCTCATCAGTCCATTCTCTCCCACCCCTCATTTTCATAAGGGTGTCATGTACGGCGTCATGCACCGGCCTAGTTACTGCAGAGAAGTCTAAAACCCAATTTTTACAAAGTCCTACCAAACCGAAAAATGACATCATTTGCTGTTTTGTTTTGGGCCTGGGAGCGCTCAGAATTGCTTTAATTCGGTCGTCCGCCCATTTCCGACCATTTTCTTTTAGACAGTGTCCCAAATAAATCCCTTCTTTTTTTGCAAAACTGCATTTTGTTTAAAGATACTTTCTGGCCAGTTTCAGCTAATAAGTGTAATAATTGTAATGAATCAGCTCTACACACTGCTTCATTAGGGGAACACAACAGTAAATCATCAACATACTGCACAGGAGTACCTCCTTGTTTCGCCTCAAACCCTGCTAACGCTTCTTTCAGGGCCATGGAGAATACTGCTGGAGATTCTACATGACCCTGAGGCATGCTAGTCCATGTCCACCTCCTCTCCTTGTAGGTAAGTGCAAACCAATGCTCTGACTCCTTTTCTACAGGTATGCTGAAAAATGCATTTGCTAAATCTATTACAGTGAAATATGTGGACGTAGGTGGGCATGACATCAGAACAGTAACTGGGTTTGGAACAACAGGCACTCTTGGCAACACAGCAGCATTTACTGCTCTTAGATCCAGTACAAACCTCCACGAGCCATCTGCTTTTCCGACCGGCAGAATCGGTGTGTTACATGGAGATGTTGGACGTGGTACAATTATACCATTTGCCACCAGAGCATCACGTGTTGCCTCAATTCCCTTCACTGCCTCAGCACTGAGGGGGTATTGAGGATTTCATGGCCTATGTGAACCCTTTGGCACTACTACTAAAGGCGTGGCTGATTTTAACAACCTCACATCAAATCTACTTTTTGCCCAAACACAATCCGGTACTGTTTTCAAATATTCAGGAATGTCTAATTCTGGGGCTTTGCTTTTATGAGTTTTTACAGAGTGGATTCCTCTCTCTACTGGCACACTTTGATTGACTGCATATTGGTAAGTTTGCATACTTTCAGACCAGAGTACATTATTCTCTACTTCTGTCCAGTTTCTAGCCTTTGCTTTAGCTTCCACCCAGGGTCCCATCATCTTCCAATTTCTATCTGCTGACCCTAGCGAGATATGAGGCGTGCTATCTGACATACTTGGCTCCCATAATGAGAGCTGTGCCTCACTGAGTAGTTCTGCTGCTGCGGCTGCACTGCTGTCTTTAGACACAAAAATATCTGTGAGTCTCACACTTTCATCAGCGGGGCCAGAAAACCACAATGACCCAAACGTGGGTTCCTGCCCTTCACTGGAAAACAGAGAGGTGTCATGCAGTGCAACTGGCTGATGCACACTGTCTTCGGCATAATGCCCTAACCGCTGCACTTCCTCTGAATTAACCAAGTCCCATGAGTAATACACAGGCAGGGTTTTTCCCTTCATAGCATACAGACCACAGACAGGAGATTGCACTTCCACCCCATTCTCTCCTACTTTTATGCTCAAATTTAGTATGGACATAAGATCTCGACCTAACAAATTTACTGGGTATACATGAGATAATTAAAAACGAGTGTTTTAATACTTTTTCTCCTAATCTGACTCCGAAGGGCTGAGAAAATTATTCCATTAAATGGACTGCATTTATATAGCGCTTTTATCCAAAGAGCTTTACAATTGATGCCTCTCATTCGCCAGAGCAGTTAGGGGTTAGATGTCTTGCTCAAGGTCACTTCAACTGGCCCAGGGCGGGGTTTGAACCGGCAACCCTCCGACTGCCAGACAATTGGTCTTACCTCCTGAGCTATGTCGCCCCGAATGTCATTACCAATATGTCATTACCGCTTCTACTGATGCACCTACTGTTTCTATTTTTCTTTCTGACACGGGTACATTTTTAAACACATTACTTTTCACTACGGACATAGTGGCTCCTGAGTCTACCAAAAATTCTACATTCTATCCTAACACATTTAACCTTAGCAAAGGTGTATCACTAAAACTCTCAGTTAGTTTAACACACTGCTTAGTTAAAGAATTTTCACTTTCCTTTTCTCCCTTCTTTGTTTCCAGGCTGTGGCTGCCAGCCCTGTCCAGGAGTACGGGACATTCCTTGGCCTTATCCTCGGCCGCGCTGCATGCCTCTGCCTCTTCCCACTTGGAAGCGGGTTATTTGTGCAACGAGGAGAACCTTCTTCTGCTTCTTGTCTTTCGGTGTTTCGGGTCCTCACCCTTCTCCAGGGCTCGTGTTCCCAGCCGATGCATGTCAGCTTGGTCTTGTCCACCAATTCCTTTCTCATTCCGTTCTTCATAGCTTGCCTCAGCAGATTGTTGATTGGCCCATCTGGTTCTCGTGTGGGCTCCAGGCCGGAGCTCTGGACCATCTGGTCTCTCATGCGTGCCTCAAAGTCCGCCACGCTCTCACCTGGGCCTTGCTTCTCCTGGAGCTCTGATGCGGTCTAGCGGTGCAGTCCACTGTGGTCCCCAAGCGCCATCTTCTCTCCACACCGGGCGTCCTGGTTGAGCATTCACTTCCCCAACGTTACCTCTCAGTCCTGCCCATCGCAGCTTGAAAAAGCCATGGAGCGCCATCTCCCAATCGGCACCTGTGGGACTGTACATTGATTCTATCTGGCCTAGACCTCACTGAAAACGTTTCACGTTCTGCACGGGGTCTGGTAGATCAGCCAGTTTGTCTCTCACCTCCTGCAGGGTCCAGGGATGATACAGCTGTACCGTACCTTCGTGTCCCGGGAACGCCACCATCGGCAGTTGGAGTTGCTCGCTGGCCAGCGGGTCTCCTTGCTGTCGGCCTCCCTGTGGAGGGGCAGGCTGTGGGGATCCTGGATAAGACACTGGTGAGTTAATATCCCATAATGCAACACCACCTGGTACCTTACGCGTACTCAGAGGTGTTGAGGCTCCCTTCTGCTTCTGGTAGGGTAGTCCTGACCGTGCTCTCCCTGTTCCCTCTAGGTCCAAACCTGCTGTGTTTACTATCTGGACACAAGACGCTGCTGTGTTCAAATGAACGTCCTTTATTTCACGCAAGATCAAGCGGGAGGTTACACGGCTAATGCTAATCTTAAGATCAATGGAAACTTATGAGACATTCATTTACAGGTCAACTACTGCCAGCTTCCACACTGTGATGTATAGCTGCATATGAAAGGACACAGCCTGGTGGTTGAATATCATAACACTATTTTAGTGAAGAACTGAGTATTCAGTATGTTTGGAAAGATGGGTAGGGTTCATGTCCTGACTACAGTGGGAAACTCATCCCACTCCTGTGTGGCCAGAACAAACAGGATACCATCACTTTGAGCAGGCACTCCCATTTTTGTTGGTTCTTTACAAAAACTTATTTACCACTGAAATTGAGTAAGTACTGTGTAATGCTTCCTCACAAATCTATGAACTAAGTTTGACATTTGACAGGCACTCCCATTCTGGGGTATTTAAGAGGCCCCCTCCCAGACACATCTACATTCCAACTGACTAGTCAACAATTAACTACCAAAGATCCACCAGTGAATACCTGCAGCCTTACAGACAGGTAAGATTGCAGTTTAGACCTACCTGCAGATCAACTTGCCAAGCTCTACATTAGCAATCTTTCAAAAATTACTGATGATTTCATTTCCAGCTTGAAACTTCGGAAATTTGGCAAACATTTTATGAAACATTAGTATTTTTCAGAGAATGTAACAAAGCTGAAAATCCACAACACAGATGCTTTTTATGTTTAAAAACTGCATATGGATTAACCTGTGATCTTCACATTGAATTTATTTCTGGAAAGCCTTTGTATGTTAAATAGGTATGTTGTTTCAAAGGTCTCATCAGTGGTCGTGAAAACTGTCTGAATATTTATGCTAAGTTAGCTAGCAGGCATTACCTTTATAATGCTTAGCATTGGAAGACAAAGCTGTCAATTGTCAAACTTACAGCATAAAATTGTATGAGTCAATTTCAGTGTTAAATAAGTTTTGTTCAAAAACCTGTCACATTTTTGTTTTCATCAGAATATTTTCTTAATGAACAAATATTAATTAATAATTGCCTCTTTTCCAGGATGAAGGTCAAAACGATTATGCTACTTTTTCAAATCTTGGCCATTTCAACCATCAAGTCAGCTAACGTTCATAACAGATACATACAAGGTACACTCCGCCCCATGCACATGCACTGCCATGGAAACCACCTGTGCCTGAAAGCTTGTGTCAAATGTTTCTCTGAAAAAGTGCCATAACTTTAACCTTCACCCTTTAAGATTAATTTGGATCTGTTATTTAACATTAATCATTAATCTCAGGATTAGGTGAGATATGAAAATTTGGGGAGTTTGAAAGCCAGCATGCTTCGGTGTGGTTGGATGAGCTGAAGGGACTGTAGAGAGTGCTGTAGGAGTCTGACCAGGAGTGAGTTGCAGTAGTCCAGTCTATAGGTCTACTGCTCCTGCTTAAACTCCTGATCAGTGCACAGTAATTGAGCCAGGGTGCTAATGCAGTGACAGCATTTTAAACAGCCATGCTGTATCAGTTGTGATAATCTCCCCCCCCCCACCCCCCACCCCCCCCACCCCCCCACCCCCCCCCCCACCCCCCACCCCACCCCCCCACAGAGAATGTAGCGGTACGTGGGAAGGCCACACAGTCGGATCTTCTGACTGGGGAATCGGCAGCTTTCAGCCTGCCTGGCAATGCTATTGATGGAAACCGAGATTCTTACTTCTTCCATGGAACCTGCACCCACACCTCGGGAGGGGCCAACCCCTGGTGGAGGGTGGACCTGCTGCAGGTGTACACAATCACCTCCGTCACCATCATCAACAGAGGAGACTGCTGTGGAGAAAGGATCAATGGAGCTCGCATCCTCATCGGCAACTCCCTGGAGAACAACGGCATCAATAATCCAGAGTCAGTACTGATCTCTACAGTGCAGAGCCTTATATTCAGAAATAGAACAAAAAATAGTTTTTTCCTCTCTTGGTTTTAAACGCCAGGTTGTGTTCATAATGTCGGTCTCACCTGTGCAACATCCTCTGTCTATTCGGGGCGGTGCAGGTAAGTGTGCACTACTCCTTTAGAGAGAGAGAGCTGCCAGCAGCCGTCTCTGTTTAACACTGCAGTCCTCCAGTTACACTGCACAGTACAGACCAGACTACAGACCTGCCAACACTGACCAATCATTTCCATTTCCCCCTCAACCAAATGACAAGCTTCCCCCTCGTCACACAGTAGCTACTGTAACTGGGGCACAGAGCACCATATTATTCAGAATTAGGACGGTTATTATTTTTAAACAAGACCAAAGTCGATGAGCCACTAACCAACTTTATTCTGTTCCCTCTTGCAGGTGCAGCGTGATTGGCTCTATGGAAACAGGAGAGACTAGAACCTTTTACTGTCCATATACAATGATTGGACGCTACGTCACAGTGTACCTCCCAAAAAGAGAATACCTTCAACTCTGTGAAGTGGAAGTGAATGCTCTGCTTCCTGCCAAATGAAAATTTTTCTAAGCAGTGCTTTGAAAATTTGTTTGCATCTACAACTACTCATTGCTTTATAGCCAGATGCAGTCTGTTTAGAAACGCGGGTAAAGAAATCAATTTAACTATTTTGGGATTTGAGAATCATGCTGCCATTTTAATATATTTCCAGGTTTTCGTGTACAGAAAACTTGCTGAAGTTCTACTTGTCTGCTTTCTGCAAGTTCATTTATTGACTGATTTTCTTTGTAGTGCATCAAATAAACATCTCATTTAAAGCATTGACATACACTTGTGTGTGCTGAGTACATTGTTGGTTGCTCAGGGTTAAGTCATCTTGAATGTAAGTGTTGGGACGTTTTATTCATTTTCTGTGATGGAATCTTAAATAACTGTTCAGTAATGAAAGTCAAACAGAAATAATTTCCTTTGAACAAATTATTAAGTTGCTCATTATGGTATTCAATGACTGGATACAATAGCGACAGACAACCAGTTTGATTCCCACACCTGCACCTCACCTGTCACAAACTGGACATTCATTTACAGGTCAGAACAAACAGGATACCATCACTTTGGACAGGCACACCCATTTTGTTGGTTCTTATTTAAACACTTATTTACCACTGAAATTGAGGAAGTACTGCACTTCCTCACAAATCTATGAACTACGTTTGACATTTGACAGGCACTCCCATTCTGGGGTATTTAAGAGGCCCCCTCCCAGACACATCTACATTCCAACTGACTAGTCAACAATTAACTACCAAAGATCCACCAGTGCACACCTGCAGCCTTACTGACAGGTAAGATTACCATTTAGACCTACCTGCAGATCAACTTGCAAAGCTCTACATTAGCAATCTTGCAAAAATTACTGATAAACTCATTTCCAGCTTGAAACTTCAGAAAGCTGCCAGATATTTTAATAAAAATTAGTGTTTTTTTCCAAGAAAAATTTAACAAAGCTGAATATCCACGACACAGATGTTTCCTATGTTTAGAGTGATCTTCACATTGAATTTATTTGTGGAAAACCTTCAAAGTTTAATAGATATGGTACTTCAAAGGTTGCATCAGTGGTGGTGCAAACTATCTGAATATCTACGCTATCTAAGTTAGCTAAGTTAGCTAGCAGGCATTACCTTCATAATGCTTAGCACTGGAAGACAAAGCTGTTAAATGTCAAACTTACAGCATAAAATTGTATTCAGTCAATATCAGTTTAAAATAAGATTTTTTAAGAATCGACACAATCATCACATTTTCATTTATTTAAGAATATTTATTTAAGAATATATCATTTAAGAATATTTTCTTAGTAAACAAATATGACTTTGAAGGATTATTAATTAATTATTTTCCAGGATGAAGTTCAAAACGATTATGTTACTTTTTCAAATCTTGGCCATTTCAACCATCAAATCAGCTGACGTTCCTGACGGATACGTAGAAGGTACACTCCACCCCATGCACATGCACTGCCATGGAAACCACCTGTGCCTGTAAGCTTAAATAAGATACATTTTTTCTCTGAAAAAGTGCCAGAACTTCAACCTTTTCCCTTCAACATTTATTTGGCTCAGTTATTTGGTGGGGGGGGATGGTGCGTGCTGTGGCAGACTGGATGAGCTGAAGGGACTGTAGAGAGTGCTGTAGGAGTCTGACCAGGAGTGAGTTGCAGTAGTCCAGTCTATAGGTCTACTGCTCCTGCTTAAACTCCTGATCAGTGCACAGTAATTGAGCCAGGGTGCTAATGAAGTGACAGCATTTTAAACAGCCATGCTGTATCAGTTGTGATAATTCCCCCCTCCCTTACAGAGAATGTGGCTTTACGTGGGAAGGCCACTCAGTTGGATCAACTGCAGGGGAAATGGGATGCTTTCAGCCATGCAAGCAATGCCATTGATGGAAACCGAGATTCTTACTTCTTCCATGGATCCTGCTCCCACTCTGCAATTGGTCCCAACCGCTGGTGGAGGGTGGACCTGCTGCAGGAGTACCAAATCACCTCCGTCACCATCACCAACAGAGGAGACTGCTGTGGAGAAAGGATCAGTGGAGCTCGCATCCTCATCGGCAAACACCTGAAGAACAACGGAATCAATAATCCACAGTCAGTACTGATCTCTACAGTACAGAGCCTTATATTCAGAAATAAAACAAAAATAGTTTTTTCCTCTCTTGGTTTTAAACGCCGGGTTGTGTTCATAATGTCGGTCTCACCTGTGCAACATCCTCTGTCTATTCGGGGTGGTGCAGGTCAGTGTGCACTGCTCCTTTAGAGAGAGAGAAAGCTGCCAGCAGCCGTCTCTGTTTAACACTGCAGTCCTCCAGTTACACTGCACAGTACAGACCAGACTACAGACCTGCCAACACTGACCAATCATTTCCATTACCAGCCCAACCAAATGACAAGCTTCCCCCTCGTCACACAGTAGCTACTGTAACTGGGGCACAGAGCACCATATTATTCAGAATTAGGACGGTTATTATTTTTAAACAAGACCAAAGTCGATGAGCCACTAATCAACTTTATTCTGTTCCCTCTTGCAGGTGCAGTGTGATTGGCTATATGGCAGCAGGAGAGACTAGAACCTTTTACTGTCCATATACAATGACGGGACGCTACGTCACAGTGTTCCATCCAAGACCAGGTTTCCTTCACTTGTGTGAAGTGGAAGTGAATGCTCTGCTTTCTGCCAAATGAAAATTTCTCTAAGCAGTGCTTTGCAAATCTGTTTGCATCTACAACTACTCATTGCTTTATAGCCAGATGCAGTCTGTTTAGAAACGCGGGTAAAGAAATCAATTTAACTATTTTGGGATTTGAGAATCATGCTGCCATTTTAATATATTTCCAGGTTTTCATGTACAGAAAACTTACTGAAGTTCTACTTGTCTGCTTTCTGCAAGTTCATTTATTGACTGATTTTCTTTGTAGTGCATCAAATAAACATCTCATTTAAAGCATTGACATATGTGTGTGTGCTGAGCACATTGTGGGTTGCTCAGAGTTAGGTCTTCTTGAATAAAAGTGTTGGGACTTTTTATTTATTTGCTGTGATACAACCTTAAATAACTGTCAAATAATGAAAGTCAAATAGAAAAAACTTCCTATGAACAAATGATCATGTTGCCAATTATGCTATTTATTTGACTGGATACAATAGTGACAGACAACCACTTTGGCACCCACACCTGCACCTTACCTGTCACAAACTGGATAACACCTGGGACTGAACATGAAGAATAGAATTAAAGACTCTGGCTCTTCTCAGGGACCTCACCTAAAAGGGACAAAAATAAAAACTTATTTAGGTAGTGATTAGGCAGTGCTTAAATCATCCTCATATTTACAGATGCCATAGTGTTGGAAAACTCATTCTTGATTGGTTTTTGCTCCTCATATATTTTCAACAAAGTGCATGAATATGGACTAATTCAGCAGTGGGAGTCAGTGGTGCAATCGTAGGGAGTAGAAAATGAACGCACTGGAAGACAATTTCAATCTCAGTGATTATGGCAGGTAATGTTTGGTCTAAAGATCTACAGGTGGATGACATAAAAACGACATGGGAGTAACAGAATATGGTATAAAAAGCATTCAGAGAAAACTGTATTTGAACAGTTAAACCGTGGGCAAAACTTCAAGGCTGATGTAATTTGTAAAGCCACACATCCTCCGACGAGAAAAATCAGCCTGCGTCCCCTGATGCTTGAATTTGAATGTAGAAATGCTCTGTGGCTCCCCATAGTAAATGTTCTGTGTAAAGAGCACTCAGGCACTATCTATCAGTGGTTGATACTCAACTGTAATTGTCCTACTGGCGCCCTCTGCAGGTAAAATAACATAGTACAACCTTGGAATTAACTGAAAAAAATATACTACTGTAACTGACTGTATTGTGATGTTGTATTTTTTGTTTCATAATGGGGTTAGATTTTTCAAGTCATGATAGTTTTAAAAATATCATTTTGAAGTGTCTCACACTGTCATAAATGGGGTCTAGAGGACTGGTGAATGATTGGGAAGAAGAAACTATTTGACTAGTTTGCTCTGGGTAATGGGAGTAAAGAATTTGAGTTTTTCTGTGTGGGCCTCTGGGTGGCTCACGCTGTGAAGACGATGATTAGAATCTACACTCAGAGGAGGATAGGTTTCCCCTGTGAGTCTGGTTCCTTTCGAGATTTCTTCCCATCTGCCACAGGGAGTTTTTCCTTGCCACTGTTGCTTTTCGCTTGATTGTCTGTGTAGTGTATTGTGTCAATTGCTGTGAAAAACTATATAAAAATAAAATTTGATTGATTTATTGATTGAAGTTCTACAAATGGTTTTACTGTTCAAATACAGTTTTCTCTGAATGCTTTTAACACCATGTTCTGTAGTTTGTCATCCACCTGTAGATCTTTAGACAGAACATTACCTGCCATAATCACTGTGATTGAAATGGCCGTCCAATGCGTTCATTTTCTACTCCCTACGATTGCACTACTGACTCCCACTGCTGAATTAGTATAATCAATATTTATGCACTTATTGACCGCACTGTGAGAAAAAACCCCGTCAAGATTTGGTTTTCTAACACTATGGCATCTGTGATTTTGAGGATGATTTAAGCATTACCTAATCTCAGTTTCAATTTTTGTCCCTTTCAGGTGAGGTCCTAGAGAAGAGACAGTCTTTAATTCTAACTTCATGTTCAGTCCCAGGTGTTATCCAGTTTGTGGCAGGTGAGGTGCAGGTGTGGGAATCAAGCTGGTTTTAGGACGGAGTGTAGCACAGTGGGTAAGGAACTGGACTTGTAACCGAAAGGTCGCAGGTTCGACCCCCGGGTAGGACACTGCCGTTGTACCCTTGAGCAAGGTACTTAACCGAAATTGCTTCAGTATATATCCAGCTGTATAAATAGATACAATGTAAAAAAAAAAATGCTATGTAAAAAAGTTGTGTAAGTCGCCCTGGATAAGAGCGTCTGCTAAATGCCCGTAATGTAATGTTGCTATTGTACCAAGTCAATAAATAACACAAAATGATTATTTGTTCAAAAGAAGTTATTTAAGTTTGACTAGAATTATTGAACAGTTATTTAAGATTTTATCACAGCAAATGAATAAAACGTCCGAACACTTTCATTCAAGATGACTTTACCCTGAGCAAACAACAGTGTACTGAGCACACACACGTCAATGCTTTAAATGAGATGTTTATTTGATACCTGGAGTGTCTATTTGATGTGCTAAAAAGAAATAGTCATAAATCAACTTGCAGAAAGAACTCAAGCAGAACTTCAAAAGGTTTTTTGTAGACTCTTGACAGCATAATCCCAAGAGTCAAATTTATTTCATTACCCCATTTCAGATTCACTGCATCTGACTGTAAAGAAACAATCATGTTTTAATACAAAGGAATTTGCAAACTACTTAACAAGGGGCAGGAAATAAAACATTCACTTCCACTTCACAGAGTTGAAGGGCTTCTGTTTTTGGAAGGTACACTGTGACGTAGCGTCCAATCATTGGCTGCGGACAGTGGAAGGTTTTAGTCTCTCCTGCTGCCATAACGTTAATCGTGCTGCACCTGCAAGAGGGAACAGAATAAAGTTGATTAGTGGCTCATCGACTTTGGTCTTCTTTCTGAATGATATTCACCCTAATTCTGAATAATATGGTGCTCTGTGCCCCAGTTACAGTAGCTACTGTGTGACGAGGGGGAAGCTTGTCATTTGGTTGGTGGGGAAATGGAAATGATTGGTCAGTGTTGGCAGGTCTGTAGTCTGGTCTGTACTGGGCAGTGTAACTGGAGGACTACAGTGTTAAACAGAGACGGCTGCTGGCAGCTCTCTCTCTCTAATGGAGCAGTGCACACTTACCTGCACCGCCCTGAATAGACAGAGGATGTTGCACAGGTGAGACCAACATTATGAACACAACCCGGCATTTAAAACCAAGAGAGGAAAAAATTATTTTTTGTTCTATTTCTGAATATAAGGCTCTGCACTGTAAAGATCAGTACTCACTCTGGATTATTGATTCCGTTGTCCTTCAGGTGTTTGCCGATGAGGATGCGAGCTCCACTGATCCTTTCTTCACAGCAGTCTCCTCTGTTGGTGATGGTGACGGAGGTGATTGTGTACACCTGCTTCAGGTCCACCCTCCACCAAGAGTTGGCCCCTTCAGTGTGGGCGCAGGATCCATGGTGGTAATTGGAATCTCGGTTTCCATCAATGGCATTGCTTGCATGGGCGAAACCAGCATATTCTCCCCGCAGTTGTGCTGACTGAGTGGCCCTCCCACGTAAAGCCACATTCTCTGTGGGGGGATTATCACAACTGATTCAACATGGCTGTTTAAAATGCTGTCACTTCATCAGCACCCTGGCTCAATTACTGTGCACTGATCAGGAGTTTAAGCAGGAGCAGTAGACCTATAGACTGGACTACTGCAACTCACTCATGGTCAGACTCCTACAGCACTCTCTACAGTCCCTTCAGCTCATCCAACCACACCGCAGCAAGCACCCCCGGCCCCCCAACCACCCCGTGCCACCCCCCCCCCCCCATCCCCGGCCCCCCAACCACCCCGTGCCACCCCCCCCCCAACCACCCCGTGCCACACACCCCCCATCCCCGCCCGCACTCCCTCCATCTGCTTCCACTGGCACAGTGTAATCAGAGGTTTCTAAACTGAACTGCACTTATATTCACTTAAATGATCAAATGAACCACAACTGAAAAAATTGTTGCTGGTCCACATTTCCAAATAACATTTTCTCTCTCACTTTCAAAACCTTATTGTCAAATCACAGATCTTAGTAGATGTTAAAGGATAAAGGTTGAAGTTCTCGTCCTCTTTCGTCTGTACATTTGACACAACATTTCAGGCACAGGTGGTTTCCATGGCAGTGTGTGTGCATGGGGTGGAGTGTACCTTCTACGTATCCGTCAGGAACGAGAGCTGAACCTTGCTTGAGGGTTGAAATGGCCAAGATCAGAAAAAGTAACATAATCATGTTCACCTTCATCCTGGAAAAGAAGCAATTATTCATTAATATTTGTTAAAAGTCATATTTGTTCATTGAGAAAATATTATGATGAATCGAATAAATTCAATGTCAAGATCACAAGTTAACTCACATGCAGTTTATAAACACAGGAAACATTTGGGAGATGGATTCTCAGCTTCATTACATTTTTCTCATAAAAATAAGCACAAAAGTTCAATAAAATGTCTGCCAGCTTTCCAAAGTTTGAAGCTGGAAATGAGTTCATCAATAATTTTTGAAAGATTGCTAATGTAGAGTTTTGCAAGTTGATCTGCAGGTAGGTCTAAATGGTAATCTTACCCGTCCGTAAGGTTGCAGGTTTTCACCGGTGGATCTTTGGTAGATAATTGTTGACTAGTCAGTTGGAATGTGGATGTGTTTGGGATGGCGCCTCTTAAATATCCCTAAATGGGAGTGCCTGCTCAACGTAATGGTCTCCTGTCTGTTCTGGCCAACACTGTTCTGGTGTTGGATGAGCTTCCCACTGCAATCAGGACAACATGAACCCTGCCAACATGAATCTTTCCAAACATACTGAAGACTCAGCTCTTCGCTAAATTAGGGTTATGATATTCAAACACCAGGCTGTGTCCTTTCATGTGCAGCTATACATCATGGTGTGGTTGTTGGCAGTTGTTGACTTGTAACTGAATGTCTCATAAGTTCCCGTTGATCTTGAGATTAGCATTAGCCGCGTAACCATCTCCTCCTGCTGATGGCTCCTCAGTGTGGATTTGATCTGATAGAAATGAGTGAGCCTACCAGACCGTTGTTGACTCCATTGTACCCGTGCTTAACCTGATTTGCTTCAGTAAAATATCCAGCTGTATAAATGGGTAAATATAAATTGAGTACGCTCTGGATAAGTTCTAAGCATCTGTAATGTAATGAGGGGAAAAGCCCCTGATGGCTTTTGCACATTCAGCACTTCCACCAGCTGAACAAGAATACTCAGCTGTTGAGAGAGGGGCACTGGCTTGCCTATGGTCATGTGAGCGATGGTACATCTTCTGTATGGCAGGCCGTTCACCCTGCATACAGATCTAAATGCATAACACTCAGCTTCATAGAAAAAGAACGGTCATCCAGCAACTAACTGGCCCACCAAGTTTCTCGCTGTGTGAATACTGGGTTAGACACTGAAGCTCGGACTAAATGTGACCCATGCACATGCACTGCCATGGAAACCACCTGTGACAGCTGCCAGCAGCCGTCTCTGTTTAACACTGCAGTCCTCCAGTTACACTGCGCAGCACAGACCAGACTACAGACCTGCCAACACTGACTAAACCTTTCAATTTCCATCCCAACCCCCGTCACACAGTAGCGACAGTAACTGGGGTACAGAGCACCATATTATTCAGGATTAGGATGGATATTATTTTAAAAGAAGGCCATAATCGATGAGTCTCATATAAACTCTATTCTGTTCTCTCTTGCAGGTGCACCATGGTTGGCATAATGGCAGCAGGAGAGACTAGAACCTTTCGCTGTCTGTATCATGCCATTTTACTATATTTCACAACCGGATTGTCCAAGACAATATATGACCACTCAGTCTCAAAAGGAACATCTCTACGCGTAAAACCAATGGGAAGGTTGTATATTTATTCAATATTTAGTCCCAGATATTGACTGTAGAATGACATGGTATCATTTTTTAAAACTTTTTCTCGTTTATTTCGTTATTCAGTCAGCATCATTTTCAATGCTGTATAGGCATATCTTAGGACTATTGTCGGGTTTATCTTGTTGCTATGATGGAGTACGATTTTTGAGTGGTGAAAGAATATTTTTATGAATGCCCAGATAGACAATATAAATGTGGGAAACAGCGGATGTCCTTGCACAACTCTCTTCAAAACACTCAGCACACCAGGCTGCTAGCTGCTCTGCCAGCTCTCTGTTTGCTGACTTACTGTTGGTGATAAAGCCCACCACTGTTGATACATCAGCAAACATGATAATGTTATTGGAGGTAAACAGTCATGGGTCATCAGTGTGAAGAGCAGTGGGAGGGGGGGGTGGCTTACCTTGCACCTTACCCCTACCCTGAGCCTTGCAGGTGGCAGGTCCATGTGATGATCCCACGTGGACATTTTTGGGCTGAACCCAGCCGACGTGCGTGGGCTACCCGACCTCCAGGTACTTGCCACCCCCGGGCCTGGCTCCGGACCTGGCTCCAGGTAACCCTATTCCAGGCGGGGAAACTGTATTTCATATATTATATTATATATTAACTGTATTTTTACTGCACATACAGAAGGGGACTACTGGTTCGTCTGGGTATTTCGCCTCAGACAGGTTTGTAGTCTGGTCTGTACTGCGCAGTGTAACTGGAGAACTGCAGTGTTAAACAGAGACGGCTGCTGGCAGCTCTCTCTCTCTAAAGGAGTAGTGCACACTTACCTGCACCGCCCCGAATAGACAGAGGATGTTGCACAGGTGAGACCGACATTATGAACACAACCCGGCGTTTAAAACCAAGAGAGGAAAAAACTATTTTTTGTTCTATTTCTGAATATAAGGCTCTGTTCTTCAGTCTCTTCGGCTCATGCAGTTCACACTAGCTTTCAACCTGCCCAAATTTTCCCATCTCAAACCCCCCCGCCCCCCAAGCCCCGCTCCCTCCACCTGTTTCCACTGGCACAGTGTAATTATATCACTGCCAGAGGTTTCTGAACTGAACTGCACTTATATTCACTTAAATGATCAAATGAACCACAGCAGAAAGACTTTGCCTTATTGTTGGTCCACATTTCAAAATAACATTTTCTTTCCCTCTCTCTCAAAACATCATTGTCAAATAACTGATCCAGGGTGGCAGTGGAGTGTGATGGGTAAGGTGTTGGTCCTAACCTGACGGTCTGAGCAAGGTACTTAACCTGCTTTGCTTTAGTATATATCCAGCCAGCATTAAAAAAATGTTTTTTAAGTTGTGTAAGTCGCTCTGGATAAGAGCATCTGCTAAATACCTGTGATGTGAAGAGGAAAGGTTCAGGTTCTCGCCCTCCTGCAGACTTTCAGGCACAGGTGGTTTCCATGGCAGTGCATGCCCATGGGGTGGAGTGTACCTTGTATTTTTCTGTCAGGAACTTGAGCTGAGTCTGACTTGAGCATTGAAATGGCCAAGATTTGAAAAAATAATATGATCATTTTCACCTTCATCCTGGAAAATAAATATTTGTTCAAAGTCATATTCATTCATGAAGAAAATATTCTGATGAAAATGGAAATGTGAGTCGGTTCTTAAAAAAAAACAAAAAACGTATTTAACACTGAAATTGACTTACTTATGGAGTAAGTTTTACATTTAACAGCCTTGTCTTCCAATGCTAAGCATTATGAAGGTAATGCCTGCTAGCGAACTTAGCGTAGATATTCAGATAGTTTGCACCACCACTGATGAGACCTTTAAAACAACATATAAATTTCAACAAATTAATTCAATGTGAAGATCACAGGTTAACACACATGCAGTTTCTAAACATAAAAAAAAACATCTGTGGTGTGGATATTCAGCTTTGTTACATTTTTCTCTGATAAATAAGCACTAATGTTCAATAAAATGTTTGGCAGCTTTCAAAAGTTTCAAGCGGGAAATGAGTTCATCAATAATTTCTGAAATATTCCTAACGTAGAGCTTTGCAAACACATCCACGTGTGTTATGCAAGAGAAGTATTGTGCAAGTTCGATGCTGGGAAATCGCAGCTGACCTCTAACATGACAGTTTGATATTAACCGTTGAGTAAATTATAATAACGATTAAACAAATAACAGTTCTGAATTACGGTTATAGTGGAGGGCAAGGATCACCCTGCATTATACTGTAATCAATAGTCCATGCTGTGGCTTTCTGTTCACAAATAAATTCAATTAAGTCACAGAAGACGGCTTCAGGACAGTTCCTACGCGCTTCAATGTAACATAACAGCTTTTCTATAAGCCCCACGACATAGCTCTGGGGGTCACCAAACCTCGCAAGCCCTTCCGGCACGACAAGGCCACCATCTGGGAAGTGAGCTCTGCATTCTTTCCTTTAATATTAAAATTATAATTACATAATTCAGACCTGCTCCGCTTATCCTGGGCAGGGACGCGGGGGGCTGCTGGAGCCTATCCCAGCATGCATTGGGTGACAGGCAGGAACACACCCACTCACTCAGTCCATTGCAGAGCACACACACCGTTCACTCACACACTCATACCTATGGCAAAATTAGTGTCTCCGATTAGCCTGCGTGCATGTCTTTGGAGGAAACTGGGGTACCCAGAGGAAACCCACGCAGACACGGGGAGAACATGCAAACATTAGAAAAGTTACATTTCTCTACCTAGTTACCCAGTTACCCCGCCTGACCTGCCCCCCCCCCCAGGCTTTAAACTGTGATCGGCTGTATCTTAAAGAGGCCAGCAGTGTTAAGTTGATGGCTGTGATTCATACATACTACAAACACACACACACATTCAAATACATTACACACACACAAACACATGCACACCTAGATACACACACACACACTGACACGTACAAACACGCACACATACACACAGTTGGGATTATTGTTACAGCAAAAAGGCAGTTTTTGCTTTTTGAAATGGGAAAAACAAATTAATTGTTACCTTATCACATTAGACAGGTTTTAGTTCCATGGTGTTTTACACAAACAATATTAGCCGAACAGCCTTTAAATATCGACCAAGTGAACACAGTGGTGTGCACACTGATGAGCCGATCTGATCTATTCATTTACCACCCTCCATATGCGCAGTACTGCGCATGCATTGCTTCAAATGTTACCTTTACCTTTTCAGACTCTCTCAGGCAGAGCGACCTACTGAAGTGCACAAAGAGTGCCACCTGCTGGCCATTCCTGGATACTGCTTCAGGCAGCTTTCTGCTCCCTCAGCCCCGTGCACCTGGAGAGGGGGAGGTCGGTCCTCCTCAATGAATCACATACCCACATATATATAAACAAAACACGAACCTGTTCACGGCAAACCATACCAGTGAACCGGCTGGATGTAAACATCCCAGCAGTAGCAGCCAAAATAACAGAAAAGGACTAATTTCATCAGTTAATTTCGAAAAATCCCCAACCGTATCTCGAGAGAGTGTCGTCATGGTTCATAATGGGAAGTCTTCATAAACTTTGTGACGGATAGCTGGCTAAGGTTAGCCAGTAGCTTCGGAAGGGACTTACGCTGGAGAGTTCATGGAGGACACGAAGACAGCTTCAGCAGCTTTGTGGTCACTGAATAGTTGTTCATTGCCGTCAACCAACACACTCAGTGTGCAGGGATAACGAAGGGAGTACTTTAGTGTAAGTTCCCGAAGTCTTCGTTTGACCGGGTCGAAGGACCGACGTCTCTCCGTCAGGTCAGCGCTGTAATCGGGGTATATGAAGATGCGGTTACCGTTGTAGATCAGCTTTTTTTCCATGGCCAAGTCAGAGCATCTTCACCTTATCCTGAAAGTGTAATAGCTTTATCAGGATAGGCCTCGGACTGGATCTGTCATTCCGTCGGACAGTAGGAGTGCGATGAGCCCTCTCGATAGCCGGCGGAGTTGGGAACTTGTCTTGCCCAAGAAACTGGAATTAAACGGGCCATAGACCTAAGCATGTCACGGCCTTCTGCGGATTCGGGTACTCTGACAAAGCGGAGATTTGCAGACCTACTCCGGTTCTCCAGATCCTTAACTTTATCTATTAGGTAAGAGTTATCTTTTTCAAGTTGTTTGACCCGAGTGGAGAGATCATTCATGTTGTCCTCATTTGCTCCTACACGCTGTTCCAGTTGTGAAACATGTTATCCCAGTGTAGATAAGGAGCCCTCAATACCATTTAAAGTGCAAAGAATGGGATCCACTTTAGTATCAAAGTAAGTCATCATATCCGTTTTAATCTGTTGGATGGCATCAGATAGGGTTTTCATCTGGTCTTGATCCATTGTTTGGCAACTTGGCTTGGAAGTTGGTAAAAGCAGAAATAATCTGTCCTTTTGCCAAACAAAGTTAAGCAGCTTTTAAGTAATGTAGAGCCACAAGATTGTTAGATGTGACTATATATGATTAAGGAGGCATGAAACACTACAAATTTCAAAAAGAAAAAACAAGCAGACCTTAGCTCAAGTCAGCTTACTCACTCTGCAGCCTTCTTGAGATTACAATTCTGTCAATGCTGTAAATGAGATGTTTATTTGATGCACTACAAAGAAAATCAGTCAATCGATGAACTTGCAGAAAATAGACAAGTAGAACTTCAGCAGGTTTTCTGTACATGAAAACATGGACATATACTAAAATGGCAGCATGATTCCCAAATCCCAAAAGAGTAAAACTGATTTCTTTATTCGCACTTCTGACTAGTGCATCTGGTTATAAAGAAATTACCAGTTGTAAATGCAAACAGATTTGCAAACTGCTGCTTAGAAACTTTTTCATTTGACAGGAAGTAGAGCATTCACTTCCACTTCACAGAGGTGAAGGGATTCTGTTTTTGGGAGGTACACTGTGACGTAGCGTCCAACCATTGGCTGCGGACAGTGGAAGGTTCTAGTCTCTCCTGCTGCCACAGAGCCAATCACGCTGCACCTGCAAGAGGGAACAGAATAAAGTTTATATGTGGCTCATCGACTTTGGTCTTCTTTCTGAATAATATTCACCCTAATTCTGAATAATATGGTGCTCTGTACCCCAGTTACAGTAGCTACTGTGTGACGAGGGGGAAGATTATCATTTGGTTGGGGTGGAAATGGAAATGATTGGTCAGTGCTGGCAGGTCTGTAGTCTGGTCTGTACTATGCAGTGTAACTAGAGAACTGCAGTGTTAAACAGAGACGGCTGCTGGCAGCTCTCTCTCTCTAAAGGAGTAGTGCACACTTACCTGCACCACCCCGAATAGACAGAGGATGTTGCACAGGTGAGACCGACATTATGAACACAACCTGGTATTCGGGTGGTAGTGTAGCATAGTGGTTAAAGAACTGGGTTTGTAACATATAGATCCTAAATGCAATCACAGGTTTGATTCCCAGGTAGGACACTGCCGTTGTACCCTTGAGCAAGGTACTTAACCTGCATTACTTCAGTATGCTGTATATCCAGCTGTATTTAATAGATGCAATAAGAAGTTGTGTAAGTTGCTCTGGATAAGAGCATTTGCTAAATGCCTGTAATGTAATGTAACTTCAAACCAAGAGAGGAAAAAACAGTTTTTTGTTCTATTTCTGAATATAAGGCTCTGCGCTGTAAAGATCAGTACTGACTGTGGATTATTGATTCCGTTGTTCTTCAGGTGTTTGCCGATGAGGATGCGAGCTCCACTGATCCTTTCTCCACAGCAGTCTCCTCTGTTGGTGATGGTGACGGAGGTGATTTTGTACTCCTGCAGCAGGTCCACCCTCCACCAGGGGCTGGCCCCTCCCGTTGTAATGGTACAAGATCCATGGAGGAAATGAGAATCTTTGTTTCCATCAATGGCATTGCTTGCATGGCTGTAACCCACCTGGTTTTGAGAATTGTACACATCTGACTGAGTGGCCCTCCCACTTAAAGCCACATTCTCTGCAAAGAGGAGGAGGAGGGGGGGGGCGGGGGGAGAAATTAGCACTGATACAGCATGGCTGTTTAAAATGCTGTCACTTCATTAGCACCCTGGCTCAATTACTGTGCACTGATCAGGAGTTTAAGCAGGAGCTGTAGACCTCTAGACTGGACTACTGCAACTCACTCCTGGTTAGATTCCCACAGCACAACCCCCCCACCCCACCCCACCCCTGTTCCCTCCACCTGCTTCCACTGGCACAGTGTAGTTATGTCACTGCCAAAGGTTTTTGAACAGAACTGCACTTATATTCACTGAAATTATCAAGCTTGCTTCAGGAGAAAGACTTTGCCTAACCCTAACCCTTACTGTTGGTCCACATTTCTTATAACCTAAAGGACATAGTTTTGATTCCCTGGTAGGACACTGCTGTTGTATTTTCGTGCAAGGTACCTAACCTGCATTGCTTCAGTACGTATCCAGCTGTATAATAGGATACAACGAAAATGCTGTGTAAAACAATAATAATAAAATAGTTGTGTAATATAGTGTAAGTTATTAAATACAGTAAAAATAGTGTAAGTTGCTCTGGATAAGAGCGTCTGCTAAATGCCTTTAATGTAAAGGTTGAAGTTCTGGCACTTTTTCAGAGAAACGTTTGATACAAGCTTTCAGGCACAGGTGGTTTCCATGGCAGTGCATGTGCATGGGGAGGAGTGTACCTTGTGTGTATCTGTCAGGAACATGAGCTGAGTCTGACTTGAGGATTGAAATTCCCAAGATTTGAAAAAGTAACATAATCGTTTTGACCTTCATCCTGGAAAAGAGGCAATTATTAATGAATATTTATTCATTTAGAAAATATTCTTATGATAATGGAAATTTGACAGTCGATTCTTTAAAAAAAAAAGTTTGACATTTCACCACTGTCTTCCAACTCTAAGCATTATGAAGGTAATGCCTGCTAGCTAACTTAGCGTAGATATTCAGATAGTTTGCACCACCACTGATGGGTCCTTTGAAGCAACATAACTTTAAGGAACATTAAGTGTTTTCACAAATAAATTAAATCAATGTGAAGATCACAGGTTAACCCACAAGCAGTTTCTAAACATAGAAAACAAAATCTGTGTCGTGTGGATGTTTAGCTTGGCTACATTTTCTCGAATGAAAAAACAGTCAAATGGAGTATGAATGTTCAATAAATTATTTGATAAGTCGGAAATGAGTTCATCATCAATTTTTCAAGATTGCTAATGTAGAAGTTTGCAAGTAGATCTGCAGGTAGGTCTAAACAGCAATCTTACCTGTCAGTAAGGCTGCACGTTTTCACTGGTCGATCTTTGGTATTGTTGACTAGTCAGTTGGAATATGAATGTGTCCAGGATGGTAAATACGCCAAAATGGGAGTGCCTGCTCAAAGTGATGGTCTCTTGTTTGTTCTGGCCACACAGGTGTGGGATGAGCTTCCCACTGCAGTCAGGACAGCAGAAACCCTGCCCATCTTCCCAAACATACTGAAGACTCAGCTCCTCCTTTTTCCTTCCTGAATGTCCCTTTGAGGACAATGTTCTTGGTGTGGTAAAAATAGGTTTTCTGCCAAGAGATACTTACTTTTGTTACAATACAAATTGTTTATTGGTAGGTTTGTTTTACACTTATTGATTATAAATGAGCATCTTTGCCTTGGAGAGGCAGCATCTTTGTACAGCCGACAAGAACTCTGGGGGTGCTACCGTGTTAGCGGTGGGGGGGGGCTACTGTGTTGGGGGTTCTACCATGTTAGTGGGGGAGATTGCCAAAGTTGCCAAATTTGTCACTAGTCGCTAGATAAGAATATTTTAGTCGCTAGGGAAGTGAAAAAGTCGCTAAATTGGCAGCACTACAAGCATGGTGCCGCTCTTGTGCACAGTGATGCATGTGTGACATCACCAACACGTTCTGATGTTCTTCATTGCCAGTTAGAGACAACGTTTTGCAGAAAAAAGCTTAGATTTGTAATGTGTTTAATGTTTTAGCTTCAGGTCTTCTGTGGTGTCACTTTGGGGCAGCCAATCAGCGGCCAGCAGCTAGCGTGTAGCGTGTACAAACGGCTGTCGCTACGCGACACACGCCATGCCTTGGGGGTATGTATTCTGGGCACCATTCTTTAGTTCTGGGACACGCACATTTTCATGTGAAAACTAAAAATCCTGCACAGAGAGAGAGAGTGTCCATCATTAGACATCAATACAACAACAAATCCAGACAAATATTATTTTTCCGGGTCCATCTTCACAGACGCATGCATGAGATATCCAAACATCCTGGTGAAAAAGGATCCATCAGGATGCAGTTGATTTATGGATACTAACTATAGTGAAAGCAGCAGGTGCTTCTACACAGGTGTGTTTCCTGAGTTCATATTAAGTTACATCTCAGCATGCACACTGCTGTGTATGTTTTGGCTACTGTGGCTGAAAGAAGAGCCATCATGTGACTGGAAGAGGTGGTGTTCCGACCATTTGTTCGAATCTGTGAAAAACGCAGAAGCATGGCTGACTTACCACACTTCTCCCGCAGAAAAATAAAAATTAATTTATTTGTCCTTTTACAGCAACAAAGTGTGAATGAAAAGTGGTTGTAAATTAGTCCTTGTAGTCAAACTTAACAAAACTGGTTACAAAATGAATTTATAAGGAAGAGTGTGGTCAAAAGTGTTTTTACCAAGCTCCCATTTTCCATCGCTAGCCCGAAATACAACTGTGCCTCACGTCATATAGCCTTTGCCCTCTCACGTCACCTCAAACGTGGCATTAGGCATATGAAACATAAGTATAATTCAAAACCATTAAACAATCATCAAAGGCCATACCTCAAAACATAAATCTTAATTCAGTATGTTAAATGAAAATGGCTATAACAGATGTGGTTGTTGGGTCACATTTGGTCCAAGCTTCAGTGTCTAACCCAGTATTCACACAGCGAGAAACTTGGTGGGCCAGTTAGTTGCTGGATGACCGTTCTTTTTCTATGAAGCTGAGTGTTATGCATTTAGATCTGTATGCAGGGTGAACGGCCTGCCACACAGAAGATGTACCATCGCTCACATGACCATAGGCAAGCCAGTGCCCCTCTCTCAACAGCTGAGTATTCTTGTTCAGCTGGTGGAAGTGCTGAATGTGCAAAAGCCATCAAGGGCTTTTCCCCTCATTACATTACAGATGCTTAGAACTTATCCAGAGCGTAGTCAATCCATTTATACAGCTGGATATTTTACTGAAGCAAATCAGGTTAAGCACGGGTACAATAGAGTCAACAACAGTCTGGTAGGCTCAGTCATTTCTATCAGATCAAATCCACACTGAGGAGCCATCAGCAGGAGGAGATGGTTACGCGGCTAATGCTAATCTCAAGATCAACGGGAAATTATGAGACATTCAGTTACAAGTCAACAACTGCCAACTTCCACACTGTGATGTATAGCTGCACATGAAAGGACACAGCCTGGTGTTTGAATATCATAACCCTAATTTAGCGAAGAGCTGAGTCTTCAGTATGTTTGATTCATGTTGGCAGGGTTCATGTTGTCCTGATTGCAGTGGGAAGCTCATCCAACACCTGTGTGGCCAGAACAGACAGGAGACCATCACGTTGAGCAAGCACTCCCATTTAGGGGTATTTAAGAGGCACCATCCTAAACACATCCACATTCCAACTGAATAGTCAACAATTATCTACCAAAGATCCACCGGTGAAAACCTGCAACCTTACGGACAGGTAAGATTACCATTTAGACCTACCTGCAGATCAACTTGCAAAACTCTACATTAGCAATCTTTCAAAAATTATTGATGAACTCATTTCCAGCTTGAAACTTTGGAAAGCTGGCAGACATTTTATTGAACATTAATGCTTATTTTTATGAGAAAAATGTAATAAAGCTGAGAATCCATCTCACAAATGTTTCCTATGTTTAGAAACTGCATGTGAGTTAACTTGTAATCTTGACATTGAATTTATTTGTGGAAAACCTTTGATGTTTAATAGATATGTTGCTTCAAAAGTTGAATCAGTTGTGGTGCAAACAATCTGAATATCTACAGTAAGTTAGCTTGCAGGCATTACCTTCATAATGCTTAGCATTGGAAAACAAAGCTGTCATATATAAAACTTATTTCATAAAATTGTATGAGTCAATTTCAATGTCAAAAAAGTTTTTTTTAAGAACCGATTCATCATAATATTTTCTCAATGAACAAATATGACTTTTAACAAATATTAATGAATAATTGCTTCTTTTCCAGGATGAAGGTGAAAATGATTATGTTACTTTTTCAAATCTTGGCGATTTCAACCCTCAAGTCAGATTCAGCTGACATTCCTGAGGGATACACGCAAGGTACACTCCACCCCATGCACACGCACTGCCATGGAAACCACCTGTGCCTGAAATGTTGTGTCAAATGTACAGATGAAAGAGGACGAGAACTTCAGCCTTTATCCTTTAACATCTACTAAGATCTGTGATTTGACAATAAGGTTTTGAAAGTGAGAGAGAAAACGTTATTTGGAATATATTGTAGATCTTTAGACCAAACATTACCTGCCATAATCACTGAGATTGAAATTGTCTTCCAGTGCGTTCATTTTCTACTCCCTACGATTGCACGACTGACTCCCACTGCTGAATTAGTATAATCAATATTTATGCACTTATTGACTGTACTGTGAGAAAAAACCCCGTCAAGATTTGGTTTTCTAACACTATGGAATCTGTGATTATGAGGATGATTTAAGCATTACCTAATCTCAGTTTCAATTTTTGTCCCTTTCAGGTGAGGTCCCAGAGAAGAGCCAGAGTCTTTAATTCTAACTTCATATTCAAGCCCAGGTGTTATCCAGTTTGTGGCAGGTGAGGTGCAGGTGTGGGAATCAAACTGGTTTTCTGTTGCTATTGTATTCAATCATTAAATAACACAAAATTATTTGTTCAAAATAATTAATTTAAGTTTGACTAGAATTATTGAACAGTTATTTAATATTGTATCACAGCAAATGAATAAAAAGTCCCAACACTTTCATTCAAGATGACTTTACCCTGAGCAACCAGCAGTGTACTGAGCACACACACGTCAATGCTTTAAATGAGATGTTTATTTGATGCACTACAAAGAAAATCAGTCAATAGATGAACTTGCAGAACATGTATGTCAATGCCTTAAATGTTTATTTGATACATTGAGTGTCTATTTGATGTGCTAAAAAGAAAATGAAGTCATAAATCAACTTGCAGAAAGAACTCAAGCAGAACTTCAAAAGGTTTTTTTGTAGACTCTTGACAGCATAATCCCAAAATCCCAAAAGAGTCAAATTTATTTCATTACCCCATTTCAGATTCACTGCATCTGACTGTAAAGAAACAATCACGTTTAAATACGAAGGAATTTGCAAACTACTTAACAAGGGGCAGGAAATAAAACATTCACTTCCACTTCACAGAGGTGAAGGGATTCTGCAGTTGGAAGGTACACTGTGACGTAGCGTCCAATCATTGGCTGCGGACAGTGAAAGGTTTTAGTCTCTCCTGTTGCCATAGAGCTAATCACACTGCACCTGCAGGAGGGAACAGAATAAAGTTGATTAGTGGCTCATCGACTTTGGTCTTCTTTCTGAATAATATTCACCCTAATTCTGAATAATATGGTGCTCTGTACCCCAGTTACAGTAGCTACTGTATGACGAGGGGGAAGCTTACAATGTGGTGGGGTTGGTAATGGAAATGATTGGTCAGTGTGGGCAGGTCTGTAGTCTGGTCTGTACTGTGCAGTGTAACTGGAGGATTGCAGTGTTAAACAGAGACGGCTGCTGGCAGCTCTCTCTCTCTAAAGGAGTAGTGCACACTTACCTGCACCGCCCTGAATAGACAGAGGATGTTGCACAGGTGAGACTGACATTATGAACACAACCCGGTGTTTAAAACCAAGAGAGGAAAAAACTATTTTTTGTTCTATTTCTGAATATAAGGCTCTACACTGTAGAGATCAGTACTGACTGTGGATTATTGATTCCGTTGTCCTTCAGGTGTTTGCCGATGAGGATCTGAGCTCCACTGATCCTTTCTCCACAGCAGTCTCCTCTGTTGGTGATGGTGACGGAGGTGATTGTGTACACCTGCTTCAGGTCCACCCTCCACCAAGAGTTGGCCTCTCCCGAGGAGTGGGTGCAGGATCCATGGTAGAAATTAGAATCTCGGTTTCCATCAATGGCATTGCTTGCATGGGATAAAGCAGCATGTTCCCCCCGCAGTTGTGCTGACTGAGTGGCCTTCCCTCGTATAGCCACATTCTCTGTGGGGGGGAGGGGGGAGATTATCACAACTGATACAGCATGGCTGTTTAAAATGCTGTCACTTCATCAGCACCCTGGTTCAATTACTGTGCACTTATCAGGAGTTTCAGCAGGAGCAGTAGACCTCTAGACTGGACTACTTCACCCCCCCTGCTGGTCAGACTCCCACAGCACTCTCTACAGCCCCTTCAGCTCATGCAGATCGCCACAGCAAGCACCCCCGCCCTCCCCCCCCCCCCCACCCTCGCACTTCCTCCACCTGCTTCCACTGGCACAGTGTAATTATATCACTGCCAGAGGTTTCTAAACTCAATTTTACTTATATTCACTTAAATGATCAAATGAACCACAACTGAAAAAATTGTTGCTGGTCCACATTTCCAAATAACGTTTTCTCTCTCACTTTCAAAACCTTATTGTCAAATCACAGATCTTAGTAGATGTTAAAGGATAAAGGCTGAAGTTCTCGTCCTCTTTCATCTGTACATTTGACACAACATTTCAGGCACAGGTGGTTTCCATGGCAGTGCGTGTGCATGGGGTGGAGTGTACCTTGCGTGTATCCCTCAGGAATGTCAGCTGAATCTGACTTGAGGGTTGAAATCGCCAAGATTTGAAAAAGTAACATAATCATTTTCACCTTCATCCTGGAAAAGAAGCAATTATTCATTAATATTTGTTAAAAGTCATATTTGTTCATTGAGAAAATATTATGATGAATCGAATAAATTCAATGTCAAGATCACAAGTTAACTCACATGCAGTTTATAAACACAGGAAACATTTGTGAGATGGATTCTCTGCTTCATTACATTTTTCTCATAAAAATAAGCACAAAAGTTCAATAAAATGTCTGCCAGCTTTCCAAAGTTTGAAGCTGGAAATGAGTTCATCAATAATTTTTGAAAGATTGCTAATGTAGAGTTTTGCAAGTTGATCTGCAGGTAGGTCTAAATGGTAATCTTACCCGTCCGTAAGGTTGCAGGTTTTCACCGGTGGATCTTTGGTAGATAATTGTTGACTAGTCAGTTGGAATGTGGATGTGTTTGGGATGGCGCCTCTTAAATATCCCTAAATGGGAGTGCTTGCTCAACGTGATGGTCTCCTGTCTGTTCTGGCCACACAGGTGTGGGATGAGCTTCCCACTGCAATCAGGACAACATGAACCCTGCCCACATGAATCTTTCCAAACATACTGAAGACTCAGCTCTTCGCTAAATTAGGGTTATGATATTCAAACACCAGGCTGTGTCTTTTCATGTGCAGCTATACATCATGGTGTGGTTGTTGGCAGTTGTTGACTTGTAACTGAATGTCTCATAAGTTCCCGTTGATCTTGAGATTAGCATTAGCCGCGTAACCATCTCCTCCTGCCGATGGCTCCTCAGTGTGGATTTGATCTGATAGAAATGACTGAGCCTACCAGACTGTTGTTGACTCCATTGTACCCGTGCTTAACCTGATTTGCTTCAGTAAAATATCCAGCTGTATAAATGGGTAAATATAAATTGAGTACGCTCTGGATAAGTTCTAAGCATCTGTAATGTAATGAGGGGAAAAGCCCCTGATGGCTTTTGCACATTCAGCACTTCCACCAGCTGAACAAGAATACTCTGTTGAGAGAGGGGCACTGGCTTGCCTATGGTCATGTGAGCGATGGTACATCTTCTGTGTGGCAGGCCGTTCACCCTGCATACAGATCTAAATGCATAACACTCAGCTACATAGAAAAAGAACGTTCATCCAGCAACTAACTGGCCCAACAAGTTTCTCGCTGTGTGAATACTGGGTTAGACACTGAAGCTCGGACTAAATGTGACCCATGCACATGCACTGCCATGGAAACCACCTGTGACAGCTGCCAGCAGCCATCTCTGTTTAACACTGCAGTCCTCCAGTTACACTGCGCAGCACAGACCAGACTACAGACCTGCCAACACTGACTAAACCTTTCAATTTCCATCCCAACCCCCGTCACACAGTAGCGACAGTAACTGGGGTACAGAGCACCATATTATTCAGGATTAGGATGGATATTATTTTAAAAGAAGGCCATAATCGATGAGTCTCATATAAACTCTATTCTGTTCTCTCTTGCAGGTGCACCATGGTTGGCATAATGGCAGCAGGAGAGACTAGAACCTTTCGCTGTCTGTATCATGCCATTTTACTATATTTCACAACTGGATTGTCCAAGACAATATATGACCACTCAGTCTCAAAAGGAACATCTCTACGCGTAAAACCAATGGGAAGGTTGTATATTTATTCAATATTTAGTCCCAGATATTGACTGTAGAATGACATGGTATCATTTTTTAAAACTTTTTCTCGTTTATTTCGTTATTCAGTCAGCATCATTTTCAATGCTGTATAGGCATATCTTAGGACTATAGTCGGGTTTATCTTGTTGCTATGATGGAGTACGATTTTTGAGTGGTGAAAGAATATTTTTATGAATGCCCAGATAGACAATATAAATGTGGGAAACAGCAGATGTCCTTGCACAACTCTCTTCAAAACACTCAGCACACCAGGCTGCTAGCTGCTCTGCCAGCTCTCTGTTTGCTGACTTACTGTTGGTGATAAAGCCCACCACTGTTGATACATCAGCAAACATGATAATGTTATTGGAGGTAAACAGTCATGGGTCATCAGTGTGAAGAGCAGTGGGGGGGGGGTGGCTTACCTTGAACCTTACCCCTACCCTGAGCCTTGCAGGTAGCAGGTCCATGTGATGATCCCACGTGGACATTTTTGGGCTGAACCCAGCCGACGTGCGTGGGCTACCCGACCTCCAGGTACTTGCCACCCCCGGGCCTGGCTCCAGGTAACCCTATTCCTGGCGGGGAAACTGTATTTAATATATTATATTATATATTAACTGTATTTTTACTGCACATACAGAAGGGGACTACTGGTTCGTCTGGGTATTTCGCCTCAGACAGGTTTGTAGTCTGGTCTGTACTGCGCAGTGTAACTGGAGAACTGCAGTGTTAATCAGAGATGGCTGCTGGCAGCTCTCTCTCTCTAAAAGAGTAGTGCACACTTACCTGCACCGCCCTGAATAGACAGAGGATATTGCACAGGTGAGACCGACATTATGAACACAACCCAGCATTTCAAACCAAGAGAGGAAAAAACTATGTTTTGTTCTATTTCTGAATATAAGGCTCTGTTCTTCAGTCTCTTCGGCTCATGCAGTTCACACTAGCTTTCAACCTGCCCAAATTCTCCCATCTCAAACCCCCCCCACCCCCCAACCCCCGCTCCCTCCACCTGTTTCCACTGGCACAGTGTAATTATATCACTGCCAGAGGTTTCTGAACTGAACTGCACTTATATTCACTTAAATGATCAAATGAACCACAGCAGACTGCCTTATTGTTGGTCCACATTTCAAAATAACATTTTCTTTCCCTCTCTCTCAAAACATCATTGTTAAATAACTGATCCAGGGTGGCAGTGGAGTGTGATGGGTAAGGTGTTGGTCCTAACCTGACGGTCTGAGCAAGGTACCTGCTTTGCTTTAGTATATATCCAGCCAGCATTAAAAAATGTTTTTAAGTTGTGTAAGTCGCTCTGGATAAGAGCATCTGCTAAATACCTGTGATGTGAAGGGGAAAGATTCAGGTTCTCGCCCTCCTGCAGACTTTCAGGCACAGGTGGTTTCTATGGCAGTGCATGCCCATGGGGTGGTGTGTACCTTGTATTTTTCTGTCAGGAACTTGAGCTGAGTCTGACTTGAGCATTGAAATGGCCAAGATTTGAAAATATAATATGATCATTTTCACCTTCATCCTGGAAAAGAAATATTTGTTCAAAGTCATATTCATTCATGAAGAAAATATTCTGATGAAAATGGAAATGTGAGTCGGTTCTTAAAAAAAACAAAAAACTTATTTAACACTGAAATTGACTCACACAATTTAATGGAGTAAGTTTTACATTTAAAAGCCTTGTCTTCCAATGCTAAGCATTATGAAGGTAATGCCTGCTAGCGAACTTAGCGTAGATATTCAGATAGTTTGCACCACCACTGATGAGACCTTTAAAACAACATATACATTTAACAAACAAAGGTTTTCAACAAATTAATTCAATGTGAAGATCACAGGTTAACACACATGCAGTTTCTAAACATAAAAAAAAACATCTGTGGTGTGGATATTCAGCTTTGTTACATTTTTCTCTGATAAATAAGCACTAATGTTCAATAAAATGTTTGGCAGCGTTCAAAAGTTTCAAGCTGGAAATGAGTTCATCAATAATTTCTGAAATATTCCTAACGTAGAGCTTTGCAAACACATCCACGTGTGTTATGCAAGAGAAGTATTGTGCAAGTTCGATGCTGGGAAATCGCAGCAGACCTCTAACATGACAGTTTGATATTAACCGTTGAGTAAATTACAATAACGATTAAACAAATAACAGCACTGAATTACGGTTATAGTAGAGGGCAAGGATCACCCTGCATTATACTGTAATCAATAGTCCATGCTGTGGCTTTCTGTTCAAAATAAATTCAATTAAGTCACAGAAGATGGCTTCAGGACAGTTCCTACACGCTTCAATGTAACATAACAGCTTTTCTATAAGCCCCATGACATAGCTCTGGGGGTCACCAAACCTGGCAAGCCCTTCGGGCACGACAAGGCCACCATCTGGGAAGTGAGCTCTGCATTCTTTCCTTTAATATTAAAATTATAATTACATAATTCAGACCTGCTCCGCTTATCCTGGGCAGGGTCGCGGGGGGCTGCTGGAGCCTATCCCAGCATGCATTGGGTGACAGGCAGGAACACACCCACTCACTCAGTCCATTGCAGAGCACACACGCCGTTCACTCACACACTCATACCTATGGCCAAATTAGTGTCTCCGATTAGCCTGCGTGCATGTCTTTGGAGGAAACTGGGGTACCCAGAGGAAACCCACGCAGACACGGGGAGAACATGCAAACATTAGAAAAGTTACATTTCTCTACCTAGTCATCCAGTTACCCCGTCTGACCTGCCCCCCCCCCCTCCCCAGGCTTTAAACTGTGATCGGCTCTATCTTAAAGAGGCCAGCAGTGTTAAGTTGATGGCTGTGATTCATACATACTACAAACACATACACACTACAAACACACACACACATTCACATACATTACACACACAAACACACACACACATTCACATACATTACACACACACAAACACATGCACACATAGATACACACACACACAAACACACACACAAACACATGCACACACATACACACGGTTGGGATTATTGTCACAGCAAAAAGGCAGCTTTTGCTTTTTTGAAATGGGAAAAACAAATTAATTGTTACCTTATCACATTAGACAGGTTTTAGTTCCATGGTGTTTTACACAAACAATATTAGCCGAACAGCCTTTAAATATTGACCAAGTGAACACAGTGGTGTGCACACTGATGAGCTGATCTGTTCTATTCATTTACCACCCTCTATATGCGCAGTACTGCGCATGCATTGCTTCAAATGTTACCTTTACCTTTTCAGACTCTCTCAGGCAGAGCTACCTACTGAAGTGTACAAAGAGCGTCACCTGCTGGCCATTCCTGGGTACTGCTTCAGGCAGCTTTCTGCTCCCTCAGCCCCGTGCACCTGGAGAGGGGGAGGTCGGTCCTCTGCAATGAATCACATACCCACATATATATAAACAAAACACGAACCTGTTCACGGTAAACCATACCAGTGAACCGGCTGGATGTAAACATCCCAGCAGTAGCAGCCAAAATAACAGAAAAGGACTAATTTCATCAGTTAATTTCGAAAAACCCCCAACCGTATCTCGAGAGAGTGTCGTCATGGTTCATAATGGGAAGTCTTCATAAACTTTGTGACGGATAGCTGGCTAAGGTTAGCCAGTAGCTTCGGAAGGGACTTACGCTGGAGAGTTCACGGAGGACACGAAGACAGCTTCAGCAGCTTTGTGGTCACTGAATAGTTGTTCATTGCCGTCAACCAACACACTCAGTGTGCAGGGATAATGAAGGGAGGACTTCAGTTTAAGTTCCCGAAGTCTCCGTTTGACCGGGTCGAAGGACCGACGTCTCTCCGTCAGGTCAGCGCTGTAATCCGGGTATATGAAGATGCGGTTACCGTTGTAGATCAGCTTTTTTTCACGGGCAAGTCGAAGCATCTTCACCTTATCCTGAAAGTGTAATAGCTTTATCAGGATAGGCCTCGGACTGGATCTGAGATTCCGTCGGACAGTAGGAGTGCGATGAGCCCTCTCTATAGCCGGCGGAGTTGGGAACTTGTCTTGCCCAAGAAGCTGTGGAATCAAACGGGCCGTAAACCTAAGCATGTCACGGCCTTCTGCGGATTCGGGTACTCTGACAAAGCGGAGATTTGCAGACCTACTCCGGTTCTCCAGATCCTCAACTTTATCCATTAGGTAAGAGTTATCTTTTTCGAGTCCACCAGCATCTGCCAGTCCCGGGCTACCTCCAGCTGTACAAACCTGGCCCTTGGTGGGATCTTCAGTTGTCTTTGTTCCCCTTCCCGAACAAAGGCAATTGGCATGACTGGGTTGGTTGTTCTGGGCGGCAAGGCATTGTTCGTTGTTCTCCTGCTTTCCAGAGTTGCTGCCAGGCACTTGAGCACTTGATTGTGTCTCCAGGTGTACCATGTACTCTTGGGAGAGGCTCACTTTACACCCAGTGAGGATGTGTCTAAGTGTAGCTGGTGTTGAACACGGGGCATGATGGATCTTCCGTTTTTCCACATTCTCCCATCTCATCCACTGGCCTTGTTTAGCTTGCGTCACAGCCTTGGCACACCTACTCGACTCCTCCTGTCGGCGGACTTTGGCCACGACCAACTTCCGCCGCTCTAGTGAGGATGCCTTGTTCCAGCAAAGTCGTTTTCCGCCAAACCCCAAGCCACTTCTTCCATGTTGGGTGGAGAGCAGATTTTGCCTGCTGTGCCGCATTCTTAGCCATCCACTTCTTTCCTGTTGCCAGGGTTGGGGCAGCAGCTCGGATCACAGTGTCTCTTAATTCTGCCAGGGTCATCTCTAGTCTCACTTTAGCGCATTTGAACTCCTCTGTGAGGCTAGAGAGAGGCAGCTGGAGTAGCCCCTGACCATACAGGCCTATGCTGCTCAGGCATCGGAACAGGAACACCTAACCATTTTCTCACATAAGAGCTGATCGTCCTTTGCATTTTCTCGATTCTTGTGAGGGTGATGTCATACATGGTTAGTGGCCACATAAGGCGAGGTAGTAACCCAAACTGCAGGCACCAGATTTTCAGCTTACCGGGCAGCAAAGATCGGTCGATGTTCTCCAGCCCTTTAGTGATTTCTTGCCTAAGCTCGTGTGCCTGATCAGTGTCCTTCAGTTTTGAGTCATACCATCTTCCAAGACTTTTGATTGGCTTTTCTGAGACAGTTGGGATAGGTTCTTGATCGATGAAGAACCTTTGCACCGTCAGTTTACCTTTGATTATAGAGATGCTTCTTGATTTGGATGGCTTGAATTTCATTCTGGCCCCAGTGATGTTCTCTTGAAGCTTCCCTAGAAGGCGCCTGGTGCAATGTGCTGTTGTTGTCATGGTTGTCATGTCATCCATGTAAGCCCTGATGGGTGGTAGACGGACTCCAGATTTCAGCCGCTCGCCACCCACCACCCACTTGGAGGCCCTTATGATGACTTCCATGGCCATGGTGAAAGCCAATGGGGAGATGGTACACCCTGCCATTATGCCAATCTCCATGCGGTGCCATGTGGTGGTAAAGTCTGATGTGGTGAAACAGAGCTGCAGATCTTGGAAATAGGCCTTGACAAGGTTTGTGATGGTCTCTGGTATCCTTAAGAAGTCAAAGGATGCCCAGAGGAAACTGTGAGGGACAGATCCGAATGCGTTGGCAAGGTCAAGGAAAATGACATGGAGATCACTCCAGGACGATATATAAAACAGTTACAATCTGACTATTGTCCTGTTATATCCTATTTGTTACATAACAACGGTCCAAGTCGAACTACCAACAAGAGTAAAATATGCCCAAACGGCCGCGGAAGAATATTTCAATTTCAGGTGATTAAGTCGATAAAAATCAATAAATACTAAAGTAACTATATATAGTCATTGTTGGTAAACCGTTGTATAAGTGGAATAAACCCCTCCGGGCTGTCCCAGTTATTAGAAAATAATGTAGGCTACTTAGGTGGTAGTATGGGGTTACAGAAGAAATCATAGGACAGATGGACCGACGACGACGTCGCTTTTTCATACGTCAGTGGGCTAATTTGCCTAATCTTCGCGGGTCTTTAGACCGCGGTGGAAACGCAGACAACAATGGGCTGAAGGAACCTTTTAGTTCCTTGAAAAGTAGTTCCTGGGACTAAAAGTTCCGGGTACATTGGGTGGAAACGCGGCTATAATGGTTGTCTGTCGCTATTGTATCCAGTCACTAAATAGCATAATTGGCAACATGATTATTTGTTCAAAGGAAGTTATTTATGTTTGACTAGCATTACTGAACGGTTATTTAAGATTGTATCACAGTAAATGAATAAAAAGTCCCAACACTTTCATTCAAGAAGACCTAACCCTGAGCAACCAACAATGTACTCAGCACACACACATGTATGTCAATGCTTTAAAAGAGATGTTTATTTGATGCACTACAAAGAAAATAAGTCAATAGATGAACTTGCAGAAAATAGACAAGTAGAACTTCAGCAGGTTTTCTGTACATGAAAACATGGAAGTATGGTAAAATGGCAGCATGATTCCCAAATCCCAAAAGAGTAAAACTGATTTCTTTATTCGCATTTCTGACTTGCATCTGGTTATAAAGAAATTACCAGTTGTTAATGCAAACAGATTTGCAAACTGCTGCTTAGAAAATTTTTCATTTGACAGGAAGTAGAGCATTCACTTCCACTTCACAGAGGTGAAGGTAATCTGTTTTTGGGAGGTACACTGTGACGTAGCGTCCAATCATTGGATATGGACAGCGAAAGGTTTTAGTCTCTCCTGTTGCCAAGGAGCCAATCACACTGCACCTGCAAGAGGGAACAGAATAAAGTTGGTTAGTGGCTCATCGACATTGGTCTTTTAAAAAAATAATAACCACCCTAATTCTGAATAATATGGTGCTCTGTGCCCCAGTTACAGTAGCTACTGTGTGACGAGGGGGAAGCTTATCATTTGGTTGAGGGGGAAATGGAAATGATTGGTCAGTGTTGGCAGGTCTGTAGTCTGGTCTGTACTGTGCAGTGTAACTGGAGGACTGCAGTGTTAAACAGAGACGGCTGCTGGCAGCTCTCTCTCTCTAAAGGAGTAGTGCACACTTACCTGCACCGCCCCAAATAGACAGAGGATGTTGCACAGGTGAGACCGACATTCTGAACACAACCCGGCGTTTAAAACCAAGAGAGGAAAAAACTATTTTTTGTTCTATTTCTGAATATAAGGCTCTGCACTGTAGAGATCAGTACTGACTGTGGATTATTGATGCCGTTGTCCTTCAGGTGTTTACCGATGAGGATGCGAGCTACATTGATCCTTTCTGCACAGCAGCCTATTCTGTTGGTGATGGTGACGGAGACGATTTTATACTCCTGCAGCAGGTCCACCCTCCACCAGGGGTTGGGACCGTTTGAGGTGTGGAAACAGGATCCATGGTCAAAGTCAGAATCTCGGTTTCCATCAATGGCATTGCTTGCATGGCTGAAAGCTGCCCATCCCCCCTGCAGAATTTCTGACTGAGTGGCCTTCCCACGTAAAGCCACATTCTCTGTGGGGTGGGGGGGGGGGGGTATGATCACATCTGATGCAGCAAAGGTTTCGACACTTAACTGCACTTATATTCACATAAATGATCCAATGAACCACAACAGAAATACTTTGCCTCACTCTTGGTCCACATTTCCAAATATCATATTTTTTTCTTTCTCAACATTAATGTCAAATAACAGATCCAAATTCATCTAAAAATGTAAAGGTTAAAGTTCTGGCACTTTTTCAGAGAAGCATTTGACACAAGCTATGTCATAATCGTTTTGACCTTCATCCTGGAAAAGAGGCAAATGGGATATATTCTTTGTCACAAATTGAACAAGTCATATTTGTTCATTAATAAATGAAATTAAAAAGCTGATTCTTAAATAAAAAAAACTGATTTGACACTGGTGCTGTTCTGCAAAGTGATTCCTCAAACAATGTAATGAAGTAAGTTTGACTTTTGACAGCTTTGTCTTCCAATGCTAAGCATCCTGGAGGTTATGCCTGCTAGGTAACTTACCTCAGGTAACCGGATAGCTAACGTGAGCAAACACTGATGAGAGTTTTGTAGCAACATAACCATTTAACATGCAAAATTATTTTTACATTTATTCAATGTAAAGATCACAGGTTTCAGGTGGAACCTACATGGCAGTTTCTGAACATAGAGAACAACAATTTTGTCTTGTGGCTGTTTGGTTTGGCTACATTTTTTAAATAAGAAATGCTGTCAAACTGAGGACTAATGTTCGATAAAATCTTTGACAGCTTTCAAAAGCTTAAAGCTGGAGCTGAGTTCATCATTCATTTCTGAAATATTCCATAGAGCTTTGCAAACGGATCCACATATAGATCTAGGCAGTAATCTTACCTGTCAGCAAGGAAGCAGGTTTTTACTGGTAGATGGTAAATAGATATTTGACATTTGGTGATCAGCCAAAAGAAATGTAGATGTGTCCTGGATGATGAACCTTAAATACCCCAAAATGGGAGTGCATGTAAAATGGTAATAAATTAATTACTTATTCAACTGCGCAAGTCAAGTGAAGTATTGTGCAAGTTTGGTGCTGGGAAATCCCAGCTGACCTCTAACATGACAGTTTGATATTAACCATTGAGCAAATTATTATCTGAAGTACATTTTGATGATGGTGGAGCAAGACAGTTCCTTGCTCCAGAAGCAGGCTGTCATCCCTGGATATAGAACTGCTTATACACAATCAGACTCAAAAGAGAAGCAGTTACAGTACTTAGGGTTGATGCGTCTTTAATAGAGCTGATCACATGACCCCCACTGACTCTGTCCACTCTGGAGAACTGGCTTTTGTGAAGGAGCCATTTTGCTTCTGCATGCACTTGATGTGTCCAGTATTCACACTTAATCGAATCTATTCTCACATGATCTTGCATCATTAGTTATTTGTTGAAGCTTACTTTTCTTCTGAATAAACAGCAATGATCTTGTACTCTTATTATGATTAATAAAAAAGCTCTTAGGTTAATAACATGAAAATATTTGCCCCCTAAATGCCCTAACAGACAAGCATGTGAACCACAGCAAAAATAAAGTATTGGCCTGCTTAATTCATTTCCAAAAAGCTTTTCATTCAATCTGGCATGATGGTTTATTATTGTTACGGCTGGCTCAAAGGGCCACAACAAACAAAGTCCAAATGCACCAAAAACAGACAGAAACTGATCTAAAAACAAACCCAGACATTTATTAATCTAAAACACAAACTAAGGGACAAACTAAAACAAACGAAAACACAAAGTTCACGAAACAAACATCTCCACACAAACCACAAACCAAACCACACACAGCCCCAAATAAGATCTCAAAGAAAAGATCTCTACCCAAAACACAAACCACACAAAAGAAGCCCCAAAGACAATCTCCCCTGCCTCATACTGCAGGGCTTATGTTGGCCACAGGCAGGTGGAGGCAATCAGGCAATTAGATAATTCGGTCATTACCTTCACCTGCACTACCCAGGCAGCAGAGGCAGGGGACGTAACAATTATATCAACTTACAGAAAGGGCAGTAGGGGGTGGAACAGAAGACATGATTTAATCAATGTACACAGGAAATAAATGTGCAGTTAAGACTGTGAAAAAACAAACCATATTCAGAGGCGTTGAGTCAGAGTTGTCTGATAAGATGTCTTGCGGTCTGTACTTAAAGGCACACAGAAGAGACCATGGTCCGAATGGTTAACCAAATAACAGAACTGCACTGTGAACTACGGTTATAGTAGAGGGCAAGGATCGCCCTGTGTAAAACTGTAATCTAAGGTCTGGTAAACATCCAGCAAAAAGGTTAAGGTCTCTGACTTACACTCAGCACACCAGGCTGCTAGCTGCTCTGCCAGCTCTCTGTTTGCCGACTTACTGTCGGTGATAAAGCCCACCACTGTTCCATCAGCACACATGATAATGTGATTGGAGGTAAAGAGTCATGGGTCATCAGTGTGAAGAGCAGTGGGCTGAGAACACAGCCCTGGGGGGCTCTGCTGCTCAGTGTGATCGTTGTGTGCCCAGTCTAGGTTAGGGGCGCACCATAAGGGTTAGGTGGGAATCCTCTCTCCCATCCCCAGCACTGACCGGAGCAACAAGGCTATTTTAAACAAACTGTTTAGTTATTTAATAAACTGAAAATGGAAGCTAATCATATCTTTGGGAGTGGGCAATGCCAAAACAATAAACAAAACACGACTACCTATAACAGAGGAATAAATAACCTATGAAAACCGTGAACTCAAGAATTACAACAAAATCTAATTTACAGTAATTACCTTTCTAACCAAACACAGGAGAAAAACGCCGTACAGAAAAGAAATGGCACCCAACTCCCTACCAGCTTCCTCTTTTACAGTTAAGGCTTCAGTCATGCAGCGGAATCATCAACAACATCCGACGCAGCAGCATACAACGGGAGAGCCAACAGGCACAGGCACAACGGGAGAGCCAACAATCTGGCGTCTGACGGCGGGAGAAAGGAGACCAGGGGCCATGTTGAAATGCCAGAATTTTGTTCACATTACGTTTACATTACACTTATTTGGCTTTTATCCAAAGCGACGTACAACAGTGCATTTCATGGTCATGGACAACTACAAAACACAGGTTCAATAAGATACGATACCCATTTCATACAGCTATTTCTAGCCAAGAACACAGCTTAGTTCACACAGTGAACACTATTATGACCTAACTTATGCCAAGCCAAAATAGGGAGAAGAACAAGCTACAATATTAGGACAAATACAAATGACCAAAAAGTACTGGAATGGGGGTACATGTATCATGAGTGTTCCTGTGTAATTGGTTCAGCAAATGTGTTGAATAGAAACTCAGGATTATTCATATTTCCTTATATAAGCTCTTTAAAGTAAGAAGACCTAGACAAGTTAATTCTCAATATAACATTTTGAAGTGTATCACAATGTCATGGATGATTCCATTAATTTTATAGCAAAATATAAGCAGCTGTCCCTAAATGTACTTGGAGACTTTTTTACACACACACTCACACACACTTTTTATACCATATTCTGTTGAACCCAAGTCGTTTTCATGGCATCCACCTGTAGATCGTTAGACAGACCATTACCTGCCATAATCACTGAGATTGAAATTTCTTCCAGTGCGTTCACTTTCTACTCCCTACAATTGCACTACTGACTCCCACTGCTGAATTAGTCCATATTTATGCACTTTGTTGAAAATATACGAAAAGAAAAAGCCATCAAGAATGAGTTTTCCAACGCTATCAGTAATTGATGATTTAAGCACTACCTAATTTCAGTTTTAATTATTGTCCCTTTCAGGTGAGGTCCCAGAGAAGAGCCAGAGTCTTTACGTCCAAGTCCAGTCATGTTCAGTCCCAGGTGTTATCCAGTTTGTGGCAGGTAAGATAGATGTGTGGGAATAAAACTGGTTTTCTGTAACTATTGTAACCTGTTATTAAATAACACAATTGGCCACATGATAATGTGGATAAAGAAAGCCATTTACATACAAGTTTGACTGTGCATGATGTCTACTTGCAAAGACAGTGAATTAAGATTGTATCACAGCAAAGAAATACAAATTCTCAACATTATCATTCAAGATTATTTCATACTGGGCACCCAACAGTGTACTCATTGCACACAACATGTAAATAAATGTAATGTAATGTCATGACATGTCAATGACAATAACAACAATAAATGTAAATAAATGTAATGTCAGTGTCTTAAAAGAGATGTTTATTTGATGCACCACAAAGTAAATCAGTTAATAAATTTTCTTGCAGAAAGCAGACAAGTTGAAATTCAGCAGGTTTTCTAAACATGAAAAAATCTAAATGTACTCTTGACAGCATGGTTCCCAATGTCCAGAAAAGTTACCTTTATTTCATTACCCCATTTCTGGTTTACTGCAATTGACTATGAATTAATGACCAGCTTTAAATGCAAAGGGATTTGCAAACTGCTGCTTAGCAATATTTACAATTGGCAGGAAGCAAAGCATTCACTTCCACTTCACAGGAAGAGTTGTGATTTGGTTAGGATTAGGGTGCTGAAGGATATCGTGGGGCACTGAGATGGCTAGGCCTAAATGGGCAGGGCCCCAGATCAGATTGAAAAGCTCTGCTTTGGGGGAATGTCAGTATGGGTGACAGAGAAGTCAAGAACACACCTGTGAGAAGTCAACAAGGCCATAATTCTGGATAAATATCCACTCCCTACCAAAGAAGAGCTCACTGCTCTATGGGTCCATTATATTCAGTAAACAGGACCTCTATCCGCGCTATCTACAGCTCCTTCCTGCTCCTGCCAGCTGTGACCCGATCGCCTGCATAACACACGCGGCATGGCTGCCAACTACAGCAGGTGCTCTTCTTTAGTAGGGAGTGGATATTTATCCAGAATTATGGCCTTGTTGGTTTCTCACAGGTGTGTTCTTGACTTCTCTGTCACCCATACTGATATTCCCCCACTGATATTCCCGCCATCTCAGTGCCCCACGATATCATTCAGCACCCTAATCCTAACCAAATCACAACTCTTCCTGCGTCCCCATATCACGCACAATCACCCAATCACAAAATCCAGCCTGACATCACTGTGGAAACCTCCTTCTCCACAAAGACTCTGCAGCTGCTCTGTACTTTTGGACACCCAGACAGCGCCTTGTACCTCCCCCAGTTGTGTGCTGCATGCCACTAATTTCACCATTATTGTTTGTGTGGAAAGTGTGTGTGCATGAATTTGTATGTACGTGTGTGTCTGTGTGTACTGTGTGTGTGTGTGTGTGTGTGTGCATGTGTATGTGTGTGTGTACTGTGTGTGTGTGTGTGTGCAGCGTGTGTGTGCATGTGTGTGTACTGTGTGTGCGCAGTGTGTGTGTGCATGTGCAGTGTGTGTGTGTGTGTGTGTGTGTGTGTGTGTGTGCATGTGTGTGTGTACTGTGTGCGCAGTGTGTGTGTGTGTGTGTGTGTGTGTGGAGTGTGTGCATGTGTGTGTGTGTACTGTGTGTGCGCAGTGTGTGTGTGTGTGTGCAGTGTGTGTGTGTGCATGTGTATGTGTGTGTGTACTGTGTGTGAGTGTGCAGTGTGTGTGTACTGTGTGTGCGCAGTGTGTGTGTGTGTGTGTGTGTGTGTGTATGTGTGTTATTTAGGCTGCAGTGTGTGTGTGTGTGTGCGTGTGCGTATGTGTGTGTGTGTGTGTGTGCGTATGTGTGTGTGTGTGTGTGTGTGTGTGTGTGTGTGTGTGTGTGTATGTGTGTTATTTAGGCTGCAGTGTGTGTGTGTGTGTGTGTGTTATTTATGCTGCAGTGTAACTTTGTGTTTCCCAACCTTTTTCCTTCCTCAGCACACTTTCCAAATTTACAGAATCTCATGGCACACCACTCTCACAAGCATAAAAAATAAACACCCTGCAGCCCCCCTCCACACACGCATTAAGAAATATGCATTTTAATGACAGTGATTTTAGCTTTTGTGAATGAGATTTGTTCAAAGTTTATTCAAGTTTTTTTATTTATTCATTTGAACAAAGGATTTTTCACACGGCACACCTGACCTCGCCTGACGGCACACCAGAGTGCCACAGCACACCGGTTGGGAAACGCTGGTGTAACTATTGACTCCCACAATTTCAAATATGCATTTCACTTTTTTGTCTCAAAAGCTCAGCAACTCTACATTATTATCAGCCCTTGTCATCCTCCAGTAGGGTGGTAGGCTCCGTCAGAATGAAGCATGATCCTGTCAGATCAGATTCACACACAACAATAGTATATCTAGGCAGAGAACCTATTTTTCTACACTAAGAACATTGTCCCCAAAGGACGTTCAGAGAAAGGAAGAGCTGAGTCTTCAGTATGTTTGGGAAGATGGGCAGGGTTTCTGCTGTCCTGACTGCAGTGGGAAGCTCATTCCACACCTGTGTGGCCAGAACAAACAAGAGACCATCACTTTGAGCAGGCACTCCCATTTAGGAGTATTTAAGAGGCGCCATCCCAAACACATCCACATTCCAACTGACTAGTCAACCTGCTGACAGGTAAGATTGCTGTTTAGACCTACCTGCAGATCTACTTGAAAAGCTCTATGTTAGCAATCTTTCAAAAATTATTGATGAACTCATTTCCAGCTTGAAACTTTGGAAAGCTGGCAGACATTTTATTGAACATTAGTGCTCATTTTTCTGAGGAAAATGTAACAAAGCTGAATATCCATGTCACAGATGTTTTCCTGATGTTTAGAGTGATCTTCACATTTAAATTTATTTGTGGAAAACCTTTGTATGTTAAACAGATATGTTGTTTCAAAGGTCTCATCAGTTGTGGTGCAAACTATCTGAATATCAACACTAAGTTAGCTAGCAGGCATTACCTTCATAATCCTTAGCATTGGAAGACAAAGCTGTCAATTGTCAAAATTACTGCATAAAATTGAATTGAGTCAATTTCAGTGTATTTACTCTTAATGGACAAATATAAATTAATAATTGGCTCTTTTACAGGATGAAGGTGAGAATGATTATAGTACTTTTTCTAATCTTGGCCATTTCAACCCTCAAGTCAGATTCAGCTGACGTTCCTGATGGATTCATACAAGGTACACTCCACCCCATGCACATGCACTGCCATGGAAACCACCTTCACTCTGAGAGAGAGAGAGAGAGAGAGAGAGATAAATCATTTATTTGGAAATGTGGATCAACAGTAAGCCAAAGTCTTTCTGCTGTGGTTCATTTCATCATTGAAGTGAATATAAGTGAAGTTCAGTTCAGAACCCTTTGGGGGGGCGGGATTGCTGTGTCTGACCTGGAGCAAGTTGCAGTAGTCCAGTCTAGAGGTCTACAGCTCCTACTTAAACTCCTTATAAATGCCCAGTAATTGAGCCAGGGTGCTAATGAAGTGATAGCATTTTAAACAGCCATGCTGTATCAGTTGTGATAATGCCCCCCCCCCACCCCCCCCACAGAGAATGTGGCTTTACGTGGGAAGGCCACTCAGTCGGATATTCTGAAAGGGGGAGGGACACCATTCAGCCTGCCTGGCAATGCCATTGATGGAAACCGAGATTCTGACTTCTACCATGGATCCTGCACCCACACCTCGGGAGGGGCCAACCCCTGGTGGAGGGTGGACCTGCTGCAGGTGTACACAATCACCTCCGTCACCATCACCAACAGAGGAGACTGCTGTGGAGAAAGGATCAGTGGAGCTCGCATCCTCATCGGCAAACACCTGAAGAACAACGGAATCAATAATCCACAGTCAGTACTGATCTTTACAGTGCAGAGCCTTATATTCAGAAATAGAACAAGAAATTGTTTTTTCCTCTCTTGGTTTTAAACGCCGGGTTGTGTTCATAATGTTGGTCTCACCTGTGCAACATCCTCTGTCTATTCAGGGCGGTGCAGGTAAGTGTGCACTACTCCATTAGAGAGAGAGAGCTGCCAGCAGCCGTCTCTGTTTAACACTGCAGTCCTCCAGTTACACTGCACAGTACAGACCAGACTACAGGCCTGCCAACACTGACCAATAATTTCCATTTCCCCACCAACCAAATGACAAGCTTCCCCCTCGTCACACAGTAGCTACTGTAACTGGGGTACAGAGCACCATATTATTCAGAATTAGGGTGAATATTATTCAGAAAGAAGACCAAAGTCAATGAGCCACTAACCAACTTTATTCTGTTCCCTCCTGCAGGTGCAGTGTGATTGGCTTTATGGCAGCAGGAGAGACTAGAACCTTCCACTGTCCGCAGCCAATGATTGGACGCTACGTCACAGTGTACCTCCCAAAAACAGGATCCCTTCACCTCTGTGAAGTGGAAGTGAATGTTTTATTTCCTGCCCCTTGTTAAGTAGTCGTTTGCAAATCCCTTTGTATTTAAACGTGATTGTTTCTTTATAGTCAGATGCAGTGACTCTGAAATGGGGTAATGAAATAAATTTGACTCTTTTGGGATTATGCTGTCAAGAGTCTACAAAAAAACCTTTTGAAGTTCTGCTTGAGTTCTTTCTGCAAGTTGATTTATGACTTTTCCTTTTAGCACATTTAAGGCATTGACATACGTGTGTGTGTGCTCAGTACACTGCTGGTTGCTCAGGGTGAAGTCATCTTGAATGAAAGTGTTGGGACTTTTTATTCATTTGCTGTGATAAAATCTTAATACTGTTCAATAATTCTAGTCAAACTTAAATAACTTCTTTTGAACAAATAATCATTTTGTGTTATTATGACTTGTACAATAGCAACATTACATTACGGGCATTTAGCAGACGCTCTTATCCAGAGGACTTACACAATCTTTTACATAGCATTTTTTTTTTACATTGTATCATTATACAGCTGGATATATACTGAAGCAATTTCGTTAGTACCTTGCTCAAGGGTACAACGGCAGTGTCCTACCTGGAATCGAACCTGCGACCTTTCGGTTACAAGTCCAGTTCCTTACCCACTGTGCTACACTCCGTCCTAAAACCACACCTGCACCTCACCTGCCACAAACTGAATAACACCTGGGACTGAACATGAAGTTAGAATTAAAGACTCTGGCTCTTCTCTGGGACCTCACCTGAAAGGGACAAAAATTGAAACTGAGATGAGGTAGTGCTTAAATCATCCTCATAATCACAGATGCCATAGTGTTAGAAAACCAAATCTTGATGGGGTTTTTTCTCACAGTACAGTCAATAAGTGCATAAATATTGATTATACTAATTCAGCAGTGGGAGTCAGTCGTGCAGTCGTAGGGAGTAGAAAATGAACGCATTGGAGGGCCATTTCAATCACAGTGATTATGGCAGGTAATGTTCTGTCTAAAGATCTACAGGTGGATGACAAACTACAGAACATGGTGTTAAAAGCATTCAGAGAAAACTGTAATTGAACAGTAAAACCATTTGTAGAACTTCAATCAATAAATCAATCAAATTTTATTTTTATATAGTTTTTCACAGCAATTGACACAATACACTACACAGACAATCAAGCGAAAAGCAACAGTGGCAAGGAAAAACTCCCTGTGGCAGATGGGAAGAAATCTCGAAAGGAACCAGACTCACAGGGGAAACCCATCCTCCTCTGAGTGTAGATTCTAATCATCGTCTTTACAGCGTGAGCCACCCAGAGGCCCACACAGAAAAACTCAAATTCTTTACTCCCATTACCCAGAGCAAACTAGTCAAAACAGTTTCTTCTTCCCAATCATTCACCAGTCCTCTAGACCCCGTTTATGACAGTGTGAGACACTTCAAAATGATATTTTTAAAACTATCATGACTTGAAAAATCTAACCCCATTACGAAACAAAAAATACAACATCACAATACAGTCAGTTACAGTAGTATATTTTTTTCAGTTAATTCCAAGGTTGTACTGTTATTTGACCTGCAGAGGGCGCCAGTAGGACAATTACAATTAAATAAGCCTCAACCACTGATAGATAGAGCCTCAGTGCTCTTTACACAGGACATTTACTATGGGGAGCCACAGAGTATTTCTACATTCAGATTCAAGCATCAGGGGACGCAGGCTGATTTTTCTCGTCGGAGGATGTGTGGCTTTACAAATTACATCAGCCTTGAAGTTTTGCCCACGGTTTAACTGTTCAAATACAGTTTTCTCTGAATGCTTTTTATACCATATTCTGTTACTCCCATGTCGTTTTTATGTCATCCACCTGTAGATCTTTAGACCAAACATTACCTGCCATAATCACTGAGATTGAAATTGTCTTCCAGTGCGTTCATTTTCTACTCCCTACGATTGCACTACTGACTCCCACTGCTGAATTAGTCCATATTCATGCACTTTGTTGAAAATATATGAGGAGCAAAAAACAATCAAGAATGAGTTTTCCAACACTATGGCATCTGTAAATATGAGGATGATTTAAGCACTGCCTAATCACTACCTAAATAAGTTTATATTTTTGTCCCTTTTAGGTGAGGTCCCTGAGAAGAGCCAGAGTCTTTAATTCTAACTTCATGTTCAGTCCCAGGTGTTATCCAGTTTGTGACAGGTAAGGTGCAGGTGTGGGTGCCAAAGTGGTTGTCTGTCACTATTGTATCCAGTCAAATAAATAGCATAATTGGCAACATGATAATTTGTTCATAGGAAGTTTTTTCTATTTGACTTTCATTATTTGACAGTTATTTAAGGTTGTATCACAGCAAATAAATAAAAAGTCCCAACACTTTTATTCAAGAAGACCTAACTCTGAGCAACCCACAATATGCTCAGCACACACACGTATGTCAATGTTTTAAATGAGATGTTTATTTGATGCACTACAAAGAAAATCAGTCAATAAATGAATTTGCATAAAGCAGACAAGTAGAACTTCAGCAAGTTTTCTGTACATGAAAACATGGAAATATAGTAAAATGGCAGCATGATTCCCAAATCCCAAAATAGTTAAATTGATTTCTTTACCCGCATTTCTAAACAGACTGCATCTGGCTATAAAGCAATGAGTAGTTGTAGATGCAAACAGATTTGCAAACTACTGCTTAGCAATTTTCGCATTTGGCAGAAAGCAGAGCATTCACTTCCACTTCACACAAGTGAAGGAAACCTGGTCTTGGATGGAACACTGTGACGTAGCGTCCCGTCATTGTATATGGACAGTAAAAGGTTCTAGTCTCTCCTGCTGCCATATGGCCAATCACACTGCACCTGCAGGAGGGAACAGAATAAAGTTGATTAGTGGCTCATCGACTTTGGTCTTCTTTCGGAATAATATTCACCCTAATTCTGAATAATATGATGCTCTGTGCCCGAGTTACAGTAGCTACTGTGTGACGAGGGGGAAGCTTGTCATTTGGTTGGGGTGGAAATGGAAATGATTGGTCAGTGTTGGCAGGTCTGTAGTCTGGTCTGTACTGTGCAGTGTAACTGGAGAACTGCAGTGTTAAACAGAGACGGCTGCTGGCAGCTCTCTCTCTCTAAAGAAGCAGTGCACACTGACCTGCACCACCCCGAATAGACAGAGGATGTTGCACAGGTGAGACCGACATTATGAACACAACCCGGCGTTTAAAACCAAGAGAGGAAAAAACTATTTTTGTTTTATTTCTGAATATAAGGCTCTGCACTGTAAAGATCAGTACTGACTGTGGATTATTGATTCCGTTGTTCTTCAGGTGTTTGCCGATGAGGATGCGAGCTCCACTGATCCTTTCTCCACAGCAGTCTCCTCTGTTGGTGATGGTGACGGAGGTGATTTGGTACTCCTGCAGCAGGTCCACCCTCCACCAGCGGTTGGGACCAATTGCAGAGTGGGAGCAGGATCCATGGAAGAAGTAAGAATCTCGGTTTCCATCAATGGCATTGCTTGCATGGCTGAAAGCATCCCATTTCCCCTGCAGTTGATCCAACTGAGTGGCCTTCCCACGTAAAGCCACATTCTCTGTAAGGGAGGGGGGGGCATTATCACAACTGATACAGCATGGCTGTTTAAAATGCTGTCACTTCATTAGCACCCTGGCTCAATTACTGTGCACTTATCAGGAGTTTAAGCAGGAGCTGTAGACCTATAGACTGGACTACTGCAACTCACTCCTGGTCAGACTCCTACAGCACTCTACAGTCCCTTCAGCTCATCCAGTCTGCCACAGCACGCACCACCCCTCACTCCCCCCCCCCCCACCAAATAACTGAGCCAAATAAATGTTGAAGGGAAAAGGTTGAAGTTCTGGCACTTTTTCAGAGAAAAAATGTATCTTATTTAAGCTTACAGGCACAGGTGGTTTCCATGGCAGTGCATGTGCATGGGGTGGAGTGTACCTTGTACGTATCCGTCAGGAACGTCAGCTGACTTGATGGTTGAAATGGCCAAGATTTGAAAAAGTAACATAATCGTTTTGAACTTCATCCTGGAAAATAATTAATTAATAATCCTTCAAAGTCATATTTGTTTACTAAGAAAATATTCTTAAATGATATATTCTTAAATAAATATTCTGAAAGAAATGAAAATGTGATGATTGTGTCGATTCTTAAAAAATCTTATTTTAAACTGATATTGACTGAATACAATTTTATGCTGTAAGTTTGACATTTAACAGCTTTGTCTTCCAGTGCTAAGCATTATGAAGGTAATGCCTGCTAGCTAACTTAGCTAACTTAGATAGCGTAGTGTGGCACCGTACTGGGTGTGACGGTGCAGGCGGGGCGGCACAGAAATACACAGACCAGAGGTTTGGGGAAAAATAGCCCAACAGGGCTCTTTAATCAAACCAAATTAAGCACGCAAATCAAAGCCGTACTCAACAACAAAAGATTCTTCTTTAAATTAAATTAAAGTAAAGTAAAATAACTGAAATTAAGGTAGTTATGACCCGGAGACAGCTTAGGGGATCCCTCTTTGAAGCACGAAGAGGGATGTGGTCCCGCGTCTCCGCTGGCTTCTGCAAAACAAGTACAAGTTTAGAAACAGATATTTCGCCGCTCTGTTCTAGCCCGAAAACCCCCTACGCTCAAGGGAGACAAAGGCCTCCTCTTAAGCTCCCAGCTCGTTTCCCTGGAGTAGCGGCAGCTGTGTGGCCTCATTGACTTCAGGTGTGTTGAATGCCAATGAGGGAGTTGGGGAATTTCCCGGTTGCCGCTCTCCAGGGTCCTGTGGCTGGGCTTCGCAGAGTGGTGCTGTCCTGGGTCCTGAACTGCGAGCCTGGTGGTAGGTTTGAGCTGATGAATATCCGGCTGGGAGGGGCACTGCGGGGGCATGCCCCGATCCACGCCACATCCCTCCCCCCTAAGCGAACCGCCACCAGTGCTTGCCGCGGCCGCCCAGAGTGTGTGCAGACGGGACAGGGCGTCAGCGTTCCCATGTAGCCTTCCGGGACGGTGGACCACCTCAAAGTCGAAGGGCTGGAGTGCCAGGAACCAGCGGGTCACCCTGGCATTGGTGTTCTTCTCCCGGGCCATCCACTGGAGGGGCGCGTGATCTGTAACCAGAGTAAACTTCCGCCCGAGCAGGTAGTACTGGAGTGCGGAGAGGGCCCATTTAATGGCAAGGGCCTCGCGCTCCACAGCAGCATACCGGGATTCACTCGGGCGGAGCTTACGGCTCAGAAATAACACGGGGTGCTCCTCATCGCCATGTACCTGGGACAGAACCGCGCCCACCCCCGTCTCCGACGCATCCGTTTGGACCAGGAAGGGTCGGTCGAAGTCCGGGGTATGGAGGACCGGGTCCGAGCACAGGGCGGCCTTCAGGTCCTGGAACGCCCTCTCCTGCTCGGGGCCCCACAGCAGTTTCTCTGGTGACCCTTTTCGTGTGAGGTCAGATAAGGGAGCGGCTGTGGAGGAGAAATGAGGGATAAAACGCCTGTAGTACCCGGCCAACCCCAGGAAGGCACGTACCTGGGTCTTGGTGGCGGGCCGGGCCAGTCCTTCACAGCCTGCACCTTCTTATCTTGGGGCTTGAGCAGGCCCCGACCGATGGTGTAGCCCAGATACTGTGCCTCGTTTTGCGCTATGCAGCACTTGGCGGGATTGGCGGTGAGGCCAGCTTGTCGCAGCGCCCCCAAAACAGCCTGGACATGAATCAGGTGGACGGCCCAGGTGCGGGAGTGGATTACCACATCGTCCAAGTAGGCTGCTGCATAGCGCTGGTGTGGCCGGAGTACGACGTCCATCAAGCGCTGGAACGTTGCTGGTGCCCCATGGAGCCCGAACGGCAGGACCCGATACTGGAACTGGCCCACCGGGCTGGTGAAGGCAGTCTTCTCCTTGGCCGACTGGGTGAGGGGGACCTGCCAATAACCTTTGGTTAGGTCCAGGGTTGTAATAAAGCGAGACTCACCCAGTCGCTCAAGTAACTCATCCGCCCGGGGCATGGGGTACGCGTCAAAGTCGGACACAGCGTTGAGACGTCTGAAGTCGTTACAGAAGCGCAGGGAGCCATCGGGTTTAGGCACGAGGACTATGGGGCTCGACCAAGGGCTGCAGGCCTCCTCAATGACTCCCATTGCTCTCATCCTCTCAATCTCCTCCACGACGGCCGCTTTCCGTGCTTCTGGGATCCTATACGGGCGTATGTTCACCACGGTGCGCTCTGGCGTACGGATATGGTGCTCCATTAAGGTGGTACGACCTGGGAGAGGGGAGAACACATCACGGTTTTGGTCAACCAGTTCTCTCACCTCTTGGACCTGGCGGGGGCTCAGGTCAGCACCATATCGCACCGTCTCCCGGGGCGCAGGGGTTGTTTCTTCGGTGGTGAACATCGCCGCCGTTGCTGCTGCAGGACCCTCTACCCACCTCTTGAGCAGATTCACATGGTACACCTGCTGCGGTTTCCGGCGTCCGGGCTGGTCTACGCGGTAGTTCACTGGTCCCACTCGCTCTTCGACTGTGTAGGGTCCCTGCCAGGTGGCTAGAAACTTATTTTCAGGGGTGGGTACGAGTAGAAGGACACGGTCACCTGGCCGGAACTCTCGGGGTTGAGCGGGCCGGTTATATGTCCGCTGCTGGGCGCGTTGTGCTTCCACCATGTGCTCTCGCACCACTGGCATGACACTTGATATGCGGGAGCGCATCTCCTCTACGTGTTCGACCAGGCTCCGGTGCGGTGATGGCTGTTCCTCCCAGGCTTCTTTGGCGAGGTCCAGGAGTCCCCTCGGCCGCCGCCCATACAGTAGCTCAAAAGGGGAGAAGCCAGTGGAAGCCTGGGGCACCTCCCGAATGGCGAAGAGCACATACGGCAGGACCTGGTCCCAGTCCTTGCCGTCAGCAGCGACTATCTTCCGGAGCATCCGCTTCAACGTCTGGTTGAACCGCTCGACCAGCCCATCCGTTTGCGGGTGATACACTGACGTCCGGAGATGTTGTACTCGCAGCAGGTGACATGTGTCCGCCATTATCTTGGACATGAATGGAGTGCCCTGGTCCGTAAGAATTTCTTTTGGTATGCCGACCCGGCTGACGAGGTGCACCAGCTCGCGAGCAATGGCCTTGGAGGTGGCGACGCGGAGGGGCACGGCTTCCGGATAGCGGGTGGCATAGTCCAGGATGACCAGGATGTAATTGTGTCCCCGGGCTGACTTGGGCAGGGGTCCGACCAGGTCCAGGCCGATCCTCTCGAAGGGGGTCTCTATAATGGGGAGAGGGATTAGAGGGGCGGGTGGTGGCCTTACCGGGGAGGTGCGTTGGCACACCTCGCAACTGCGGCAGTAATCCTCCACCGCTCTGCGCATTCCTGGCCAGTGGAAGCGGTCTGCCACCCGCTCTAGGGTCTTCTGCATGCCCAGGTGAGCTCCCAGGATGTGTGTGTGGGCCAGCTGTAGGACGGTGGCCACGTACTGGCGGGGTAAGACCAACAGCTCACGGACTTCTCCCCGTCTCGTGGTGTGGTAGTATAGCAGCCCGTGTTGCACCGAGAAGTAATTTGCTTCTAGGGGCCCTTCTCCCCTCTTTACCCCTTCAAGGACCCGCACCTGGCTCCAGCAGTGGCGCAACCGGTCATCCTGGACCTGCGCGGTGCCAAACTGTCCTTTACGCTGTGCCTGGGGAGGGAGATTGGACATCGTTAAGGGGGGTAAGAGCTCACCTTCCCCATCAGCTTCTTCTGCCACCTCGCTTACTCCAACCCGTTCTCCCAGCCAGGCAGAATAGGGTTGGCCTGGTGGATGGACACGGGGTTTGGTTCGTCGGGGCCATGACCCGGTTCCCTTCCTTCGGGCTCTTCTGCCCCCCCTCTGGACAATTCTGGCAGCCTGGTACAGGGCGTCGAATTGCTCCGCAGCCAAGCAACTCCGTTCATGGGACAAGCGAGCTGGAATGGGGGCCGGGTCGGTGGGCATGGACACATCTGAGGGCGACTTTCCAGAGGTGGGCAGCAGGGTGGGTATTTTCCCTCGGGCCTGGGCCGAGTCCGGTGGGGTCGGCTTCCGGTCACCTCCAGTCTGGGGACGGAAGAGGGAGCGCTCGGTCGGTCCTGCCTTCAGCATCTCTTGCGTGGCTTCAACTCGCTCCACCAGCTCCACCAGGTCCTCAGGGCTCTGTGGTGAATGCTGCCCGGCCAGCTTCTTTGCCTCATACGGTAATGCCCGGAGGTACCGATCCATGGCGACCCGGTCGAGGATCTGCTCCACGGACAGGCGTTCAGGTTGGAGCCAACGGGTAACCAGCCTCCGGAGTGACGCCATCTGGCTGCGCGCGTTGACCCCCGGTTGGTAGGCCCAGGTGGTGACCTGTTGTCCAGCGGATGTGGGGGATACACCGGCTCTGGCCAGTATCTCCCTCTTCAGCCTGTGGTAGTCCCGGGCTTCTGCTGCGCCCAGGTCTTGGTATGCTTGTTGGGCCTCGCCGGTGAGGAAGGGAGCAAGGGTGTCTGCCATCTCCCGGGGATCCCATAACTCGCGCTCGGCCACCCGCTCAAAGGTGTGGAGGTAGGCCTCCACGTCGTCGGCTTCAGTCATTTTTGTCAGGACATCCTTAGCCTTCGTCCTGCTACCCGGGAGCGGTACGGCCGATGCGCTGTGGGCCTGGACCACCTCGGTGAGCCGGATGACCTGTTCAGCCATGACCTGGGCAGCATGTTGTTGTCCCAGGTTAGCCTCCACGAGGGCCCGTAAGAGGTCCTCCATGTCGCAGCTAAATTGGGGAACACAAGACTAATGAAAGAGGGGGGGGGGGGGGAGAAACAAACAAGCCAAAAAAAAAAATATTTTTTTTTTTTTTTTTTTTTTTTAAACTCTACCGCAAGAACGAGTGTAACACTCGAGCTCGGGGTAGTTAGCTGCAGTCTGCTATTACTCCGTGCCTATGCCCGCATTCTCCACCACTGTGGCACCGTACTGGGTGTGACGGTGCAGGCGGGGCGGCACAGAAATACACAGACCGGAGGTTTGGGGAAAAATAGCCCAACAGGGCTCTTTAATCAAACCAAATTAAGCACGCAAATCAAAGCCGTACTCAACAACAAAAGATTCTTCTTTAAATTAAATTAAAGTAAAGTAAAATAACTGAAATTAAGGTAGTTATGACCCGGAGACAGCTTAGGGGATCCCTCTTTGAAGCACGAAGAGGGATGTGGTCCCGCGTCTCCGCTGGCTTCTGCAAAACAAGTACAAGTTTAGAAACAGATATTTCGCCGCTCTGTTCTAGCCCGAAAACCCCCTACGCTCAAGGGAGACAAAGGCCTCCTCTTAAGCTCCCAGCTCGTTTCCCTGGAGTAGCGGCAGCTGTGTGGCCTCATTGACTTCAGGTGTGTTGAATGCCAATGAGGGAGTTGGGGAATTTCCCGGTTGCCGCTCTCCAGGGTCCTGTGGCTGGGCTTCGCAGAGTGGTGCTGTCCTGGGTCCTGAACTGCGAGCCTGGTGGTAGGTTTGAGCTGATGAATATCCGGCTGGGAGGGGCACTGCGGGGGCATGCCCCGATCCACGCCACAGTAGATATTCAGATAGTTTGCACCACCACTGATGCAACCTTTGAAGTACCATATCTATTAAACTTTGAAGGTTTTACACAAATAAATTCAATGTGAAGATCACTCTAAACATAGGAAACATCTGTGTCGTGGATATTCAGCTTTGTTAAATTTTTCTTGGAAAAAAACACTAATTTTTATTAAAATATCTGGCAGCTTTCTGAAGTTTCAAGCTGGAAATGAGTTTATCAGTAATTTTTGCAAGATTGCTAATGTAGAGCTTTGCAAGTTGATCTGCAGGTTGGTCTAAATGGTAATCTTACCTGTCAGTAAGGCTGCAGGTGTGCACTGGTGGATCTTTGGTAGATAATTGTTGACTAGTCAGTTGGAATGTAGATGTGTTTGGGAGGGGGCCTCTTAAATACCCCAGAATGGGAGTGCCTGTCAAATGTCAAACTTAGTTCATAGATTTGTGAGGAAGTGCAGTACTTCCTCAATTTCAGTGGTAAATAAGTGTTTAAATAAGAACCAACAAAATGGGTGTGCCTGTCCAAAGTGATGGTATCCTGTTTGTTCTGACCTGTAAATGAATGTCCAGTTTGTGACAGGTGAGGTGCAGGTGTGGGACTCAAACTGGTTGTCTGTCGCTATTGTATCCAGTCATTGAATACCATAATGAGCAACTTAATAATTTGTTCAAAGGAAATTATTTCTGTTTGACTTTCATTACTGAACAGTTATTTAAGATTCCATCACAGAAAATGAATAAAACGTCCCAACACTTACATTCAAGACGACTTAACCCTGAGCAACCAACAATGTACTCAGCACACACAAGTGTATGTCAATGCTTTAAATGAGATGTTTATTTGATGCACTACAAAGAAAATCAGTCAATAAATGAACTTGCAGAAAGCAGACAAGTAGAACTTCAGCAAGTTTTCTGTACATGAAAACATGGAAATATAGTAAAATGGCAGCATGATTCCCAAATCCCAAAATAGTTAAATTGATTTCTTTACCCGCATTTCTAAACAGACTGGCTATAAAGCAATGAGTAGTTGTAGATGCAAACAAATTTTCAAAGCACTGCTTAGAAAAATTTTCAGTTGGCAGAAAGCAGAGCATTCACTTCCACTTCACAGAGTTGAAGGGATTCTGTTTTTGGGAGGTACACTGTGACGTAGCGTCCCGTCATTGTATATGGACAGTGGAAGGTTCTAGTCTCTCCTGTTGCCAAAGAGCCAATCACGCTGCACCTGCAAGAGGGAACAGAATAAAGTTGGTTAGCAGCTCATCGACATTGGTCTTTTAAAAAAATAATAACCATCCTAATTCTGAATAATATGGTGCTCTGTACCCCAGTTACAGTAGCTACTGTGTGGCGAGTGGGAAACTTATCATTTGGTTGGGGTGGAAATGGAAATTATTGGTCAGTATCGGCTGGCCTGTAGTCTGGTCTGTACTGGGCAGTGTAACTGGAGGACTGCAGTGTTAAACAGAGACGGCTGCTGGCAGCTCTCTCTCTCTAAAGGAGTAGTGCACACTTACCTGCACCGCCCTGAATAGACAGAGGATGTTGCACAGGTGAGACCGACATTATGAACACAACCCGGCGTTTAAAACCAAGAGAGGAAAAAACAATTTCTTGTTCTATTTCTGAATATAAGGTTCTGCACTGTAAAGATCAGTACTGACTGTGGATTATTGATGCCGTTGTCCTTCAGGTGTTTGCCGATGAGGATGCGAGCTCCACTGATCCTTTCTCCACAGCAGTCTCCTCTGTTGGTGATGGTGACGGAGGCGATTGTGTACACCTGCAGCAGATCCACCCTCCACCAGGGGTTGGGACTGTTTGTGGTGTGGGTGCAGGATCCATGATAGAAATTAGAATCTCGGTTTCCGTCAATGGCATTGCCAGCTGAGCTGAAAGCTGCCCATTCATTGCGTAGTCGTTCTGACTGAGTGGCCTTCCCACTTAAAGCCACATTCTCTGCGGGGGGGGGGGAGTTCACAACTGATACAGCATGGCTGTTTAAAATGCTGTCACTGCATTAGCACCCTGGCTCAATTACTGTGCACTGATCAGGAGTTTCAGCAGGAGCAGTAGACCTATAGACTGGACTACTGCAACTCACTCCTGGTCAGACTCCAACAACACTCTCTACAGTCCCTTCAGCTCATCCAACCACACCGCAGCAAGCACCCCCGGCCCCCCAACCACCCCGTGCCACCCCCCCCCCCATCCCCGCCCGCACTCCCTCTGTCTGCTTCCACTGGCACAGTGTAATTATGTCACTACTAGAGATTTCTAAACTGAACTGCACTTATATTCACTTAAATGATCAAATGATCCACAGCAGAAATACTTTGCCATACTCTTTGTCCACATTTCCAAATATCGTATTTTATTCTCTCAACATTAATGTCAAATTACAGATCCAAATTCATCGTAAAATGGTTAAAGTTCTGGCACTTTTTCAGAGAAGCATTTGATACAAGCTTTCAGACACAGGTGGTTTCCATGGCAGTGCATGTGCATGGGGTGGAGTGTACCTTCTACATATCCGTCAGGAACGTCAGCTGAACCTTGCTTGAAGGTTGAAATGGCCAAGATTTGAAAAAGTAACATAATCGTTTTCACCACCATCCTGGAAAAGAAGAATTATTTTTTAATATTTGTTCATGGAGAAAATATTCTGATGAAAATGGAAATGTGAGTCGGTTCTTTAAAAAAAACTTATTTATCACTGAAATTGATAAATTGAAAATTTTATGCTGTAAGTTTGACATTTGACAGCTTTGTCTTCCAATGCTAAGCATTATGAAGGTAATGCCTGCTAGCTAACTTAGCGTAGATATTCAGATAGTTTGCACCATCACTGATGGGTCCTTTGAAGCAACATAACTTTAAGGAACATTAAGTGTTTTCACAAATAAATTAAATCAATGTGAAGATCAAAGGTTAACCCACAAGCAGTTTCTAAACATAGAAAACAAAATCTGTGTCATGTGGATGGTTTAGCTTGGCTACTTTTTCTCGAATGAAAAAACAGTCAAATGGAGTATGAATGTTCAATAAATTATTTGATAAGTCGGAAATGAGTTCATCATCAATTTTTCAAAGATTGCTAATGTAGAGCTTTGCAAGTAGATCTGCAGGTAGGTCTAAACAGCAATCTTACCTGTCAGTAAGGCTGCACGTTTTCACTGGTCGATCTTTGGTATTGTTGACTAGTCAGTTGGAATGTGGATGTGTTTAGGATGGTGCCTCTTAAATACGTCAAAATGGGAGTGCCTGCTCAAAGTGATGGTCTCTTGTTTGTTCTGGCCACACAGGTGTGGGATGAGCTTCCCACTGCAGTCAGGACAGCAGAAACCCTGCCCATCTTCCCAAACATACTGAAGACTCAGCTCCTCCTTTTTCTGAATGTCCCTCGAGGACAATGTTCTTGGTGTGGTAAAAATAGGTTTTCTGCCAAGAGATACTTTTGTTACAATACAAGTTGTTTATTGGTAGGTTTGTGTTACACTTATTGATTATAAATGAGCATCTTTGCATTGGAGAGGCAGCATCTTTGTACAGCCGACAAGAACTCTGGGGGGGGGGGGGGGGGGGGGGGGGTTCTACCATGTTAGCGGGGGGAGATTGCCAAAGTTGCAAGAAGTTGCCAAATTTGTCACTAGTCGCTAGATAAGAATATTTTAGTCGCTAGGGAAGTGAAAAAGTCCCTAAATTGGCAGCACTACAAGCTTGGTGCCGCTCTTGTGCACAGTGATGCATGTGTGACATCACCAACACTTTCTGATATACTTCATTGCCAGTTAGAGACAACATTTTGCAGAAAAAAGCATTATTGCATAAGCTAATTTGTAAATGGATTTCAAATGCTTAGATTTATATTGTTTAATGTTTTAGCTTCAGGTCTTCTGTGGCGTCACTTTGGGGCAGCCAATCAGCGGCCAGCAGGTAGCGTGTAGCGTGTACAAACGGCTGTTGCTACGCGACACACGCCATGCCTTGGGGGGTATGTATTCTGGGCACCATTCTTTAGTTCTGGGACAGCTTCACGCACATTTTCATGTGAAAACTAAACATCCTGCAGAGAGAGAGTGAGTCCATCATTAGACATCAATACAACAACAAATCCAGACAAATATTATTTTTCCGGGTCCATCTTCACAGATGCATGCATGAGATATCCAGACATCCTGGTGAAAAAGGATCCATCAGGATGCAGTTGATTTAGGGATACTAACTATAGTGAAAGCAACAGGTGCTTCTACACAGGTGTGTTTCCTGAGTTAATATTAAGTTACATCTCAGCATGCACACTGCTGTGTATGTTTTGGCTACTGTGGCTGAAAGAAGAGCCATCATGTGACTGGAAGAGGTGTTGTTCCGACCATTTGTTCCAAGCCGTGAAAAACGCAGAAGCATGGCTGAATTACCACACTTCTCCCGCAGAAAAAGAAAAATTAATTTATTTGTCCTTTTACAGCAACAAAGGATGAATGAAAAGTGGTTGTAAATTAGTCCTTGTAGTCAAACTTAACGAAAAACTGGTTACAAAATGAATTGATGAGGAAGAGTGTGGTCAAAATAGTGTTTTTTTACCAAGCTCCCCATCTTCCATCGGCTAACCCGAAATACAACTGCGCCTCACGTCATATAGCCTTTGTCCTCTCACGTCACCTCAAACATGGCATTAGGCATATGAAACATAAGTATAATTCAAAACCATTAAACATAATCAAAGGCCATACCTCAAAACATAAATCTTAATTCAGTATGTTAAATGAAAATGGCTATAACAGATGTGGTTGTTGGGTCACATTTAGTCCGAGCTTCAGTGTCTAACCCAGTATTCACACAGCGAGAAACTTGGTGGGCCAGTTAGTTGCTGGATGACCGTTCTTTTTCTATGAAGCTGAGTGTTATGCATTTAGATCTGTATGCAGGGTGAACGGCCTGCCATACAGAAGATGTACCATCGCTCACATGACCATAGGCAAGCCAGTGCCCCTCTCTCAACAGAGTATTCTTGTTCAGCTGGTGGAAGTGCTGAATGTGCAAAAGCCATCAGGGGCTTTTCCCCTCATTACATTACAGATGCTTAGAACTTATCCAGAGCGTAGTCAATCCATTTATACAGCTGGATATTTTACTGAAGCAAATCAGGTTAAGCACGGGTACAATGGAGTCAACAACAGTCTGGTAGGCTCAGTCATTTCTATCAGATCAAATCCACACTGAGGAGCCATCGGCAAGAGGAGATGGTTACGCGGCTAATGCTAATCTCAAGATCAACGGGAACTTATGAGACATTCAGTTACAAGTCAACAACTGCCAACTTCCACACTGATGTATAGCTGCATATGAAAGGACACAGCCTAGTGTTTGAATATCATAACCCTAATTTAGCGAAGAGCTGAGTCTTCAGTATGTTTGATTCATGTTGGCAGGGTTCATGTTGTCCTGATTGCAGTGGGAGTCATCTTGAATGAAAGTGTTGGGACTTTTTATTCATTTGCTGTGAAAATCTTAAATAACTGTTCAATAATTTTAGTTAAACTTAGTCTTTTGACACAAATTATCATTTTGTGTTATTTAATGACTGGATACAATAACAGAAAACCAGCTTGATTCCTGTACCTTACCTGCCCAAAACTGGATAACACCTGGGACTGAACATGAAGTTAGAATTAAAGACTCTGGCTCTTCTCTGGGACCTCACCTGAAAGGGACAAAAATTGTAACTGAGATTAGGTAGTGCTTAAACCATCCTCATAATCACAGATGCCATAGTGTTAGAAAACCAAATCTTGACGGTTTTTTCTCACAGTGCGGTCAATAAGTGCATAAATATTGATTATACTAATTCAGCAGTGGGAGTCAGTAGTGCCATCGTAGGGAGTAGAAAATGAACGCATTGGACGTGTTGGGATTGCGTGGGGGGTTCGGACCCAAACGCAGAGGGCAAAAAACACAAAACTCCAAAATGGAAGGAGAACAAAAGACTTTACTTAACGAGGGAACAAAGGGAACAGAAGGGAACAAAAAACCTCTCAGGGCAACCTTAAACAAACAAGGAAAACTTTAAAACATGGAACAAGGAAACATCCAAAAAACACTAGAAGATCAGGGCATAGGCAAAAACACAAGGAGCAGAGGCTTACGAACAAACAATCTCATATTACCACAAGGATCCAGCACCTGAGTCAAGGGAGGGGGAAACTTAAATAGAACACACTGACGAGACACAGGAGGGCACCATGAACAATCAGGCCACAGAGAGGGAAGGGAAAACGAGACAATTGAAAACAATGATTGGACAATTGGAAACAATCATACAATTAACACAGGGGGAGCAGGACACAAAACAGAAGTGCAGCCATCTGGCGGCCCAACAGGGAAAACGCAGACAAACACAAGACCATGACAGGACGGCCATTTCAAACACAGTGATTGTGGCAGGTAATGTTCTGTCTAAAGATCTACAGGTGGATGACAAACTACAGAACATGGTGTTAAAAGCATTCAGAGATCAAGTGAAAAGCAACAGTGACAAGGAAGAACTCCCTGTGGCAGATGGGAAGAAATCTCGGAAGGAACCAGGCTCTCAGGGGAAACCCATCCTCCTCTGAGTGTAGATTCTAATCATCGTATTTACAGCATGAGCCACCCAGAGGCCCACACAGAAAAACCCAAATTCTTTACTCCCATTACCCAGAGCAAACTAGTCAAAACAGTTTCTTCTTCCCAATCATTCACCAGTCTTCTAGACCCCCTTCATGACAGTCTGAGACACTTCAAAATGATATTTTCGAAATTATCATGTCTTCAGAAATCTAACCGCATCATGAAACAAAAATACAACATCACAATACAGTCAGTTACAGTAGTATATTTTTTTCAGTTAATTCCAAGGTTGTACTATGTTATTTGACCTGCAGAGGGCGCCAGTAGGACAATTACAGAAGAGCATCAACCAATGATAGATAAAGCCTGAGTGCTCTTTACACAGAACATTTACTATGAGTGAGATAGAATTTAAACCACATTAGAGCTTCCCTGAGAGGCCGACTGACTGATCTAGCCTGCAGAGGAGAATGTGGTGGTCAATGGTATCAAAGACAGCACTCAGGTCAAGTAGGAGAAGAATAGAGTTCAGCCACAATTCAGTGAGAGAAACAAATCATTCATTACTAAGGCAAGGGCTGTCTCAGTGCTATGGTGCTTCCTACACACAGACTGAAACCTCTCATACACTCTGGTAGCTTGTAGAAAAGAAGAAAGCTCTTCAGTTATATATTTCTCAAAGATCTTTGAAGGACATGCGAGGATCGACATAGGTCTATAATTAGTCAGCTCAGTAGGATCCAAATTTGGTTTCTTGAGTAGTGGCTTGATTTCACGTAGCCTGATAATAATGAAGATTTAATAATCTGATTAATTCGTTTGCCATGAAGAGGCAATAGCTCCTAAATTAGTTGAGTTGAGTTTAGGTTGGAAAAATCGGGGAGGGAAATTATGGATTGTGTCAATAAAGCTGTCACTGACTGGTGTGCAGGCAAATATATTTTCTTTCATTTCTATTATTTTACTGCTAAAGAAAATTAAGAATATAATATTAATCAAGAAGCAGGAATTTGAGGATTAGTTCCTGTGTAATTAGTTCAGCAAATGTGTTGATTAGAAACTCAGGATTATTCATATTTCCTTTCGAAAAGCTCCTAAAAGCAAGAAGAACTAGGCAAGTTCATTCCCAATATGGCCCTCCCACGTAAGCCACATTCTCTGTGGGGGGGGGGGGATTATCACAACTGATTCAACATGGCTGTTTAAATGCTGTCACTGCATTAGCACCCTGGCTCAATTACTGTGCACTGATCAGGAGTTTAAGCAGGAGCAGTTGACCTCTAGACTGGACTACTGCAACTCGCTCCTGGTCAGACTCCTACAGCACTCTCTACAGCCCCTTCAGCTCATCCAACCACACCGCAGCAAGCACCCCCGCACCCCCAACCACCCCGTGCCACCCCCCCTCCCCATCCCCGGCCCCCAACCACCCCTGCCACCCCCCCAACCACCCCCGTGCCACACACCCCCATCCCCGCACCGCACTCCTCCATCTGCTTCCACTGGCACAGTGTAATCAGAGGTTTCTAAACTGAACTGCACTTATATTCACTTAAATGATCAAATGAACCACAACTGAAAAAATTGTTGCTGGTCCACATTTCCAAATAACATTTTCTCTCTCACTTTCAAAACCTTATTGTCAAATCACAGATCTTAGTAGATGTTAAAGGATAAAGGTTGAAGTTCTCGTCCTCTTTCGTCTGTACATTTGACACAACATTTCAGGCACAGGTGGTTTCCATGGCAGTGCGTGTGCATGGGGAGGAGTGTACCTTCTACGTATCCATCAGGAACGAGAGCTGAAGCTTGCTTGAGGGTTGAAATGGCCAAGATTTGAAAAAGTAACATAATCATGTTCACCTTCATCCTGGAAAAGAAGCAATTATTCATTAATATTTGTTAAAAGTCATATTTGTTCATTGAGAAAATATTATGATGAATCGAATAAATTAAATGTCAAGATCACAAGTTAACTCACATGCAGTTTATAAACACAGGAAACATTTGTGAGATGGATTCTCAGCTTCATTACATTTTTCTCATAAAAATAAGCACAAAAGTTCAATAAAATGTCTGCCAGCTTTCCAAAGTTTGAAGCTGGAAATGAGTTCATCAATAATTTTTGAAAGATTGCTAATGTAGAGTTTTGCAAGTTGATCTGCAGGTAGGTCTAAATGGTAATCTTACCCGTCCGTAAGGTTGCAGGTTTTCACCGGTGGATCTTTGGTAGATAATTGTTGACTAGTCAGTTGGAATGTGGATGTGTTTGGGATGGCGCCTCTTAAATATCCCTAAATGGGAGTGCTTGCTCAACGTGATGGTCTCCTGTCTGTTCTGGCCACACAGGTGTGGGATGAGCTTCCCACTGCAATCAGGACAACATGAACCCTGCCCACATGAATCTTTCCAAACATACTGAAGACTCAGCTCTTCGCTAAATTAGGGTTATGATATTCAAACACCAGGCTGTGTCTTTTCATGTGCAGCTATACATCATGGTGTGGTTGTTGGCAGTTGTTGACTTGTAACTGAATGTCTCATAAGTTCCCGTTGATCTTGAGATTAGCATTAGCCGCGTAACCATCTCCTCCTGCCGATGGCTCCTCAGTGTGGATTTGATCTGATAGAAATGACTTAGCCTACCAGACCGTTGTTGACTCCATTGTACCCGTGCTTAACCTGATTTGCTTCAGTAAAATATCCAGCTGTATAAATGGGTAAATATAAATTGAGTACGCTCTGGATAAGTTCTAAGCATCTGTAATGTAATGAGGGGAAAAGCCCCTGATGGCTTTTGCACATTCAGCACTTCCACCAGCTGAACAAGAATACTCTGTTGAGAGAGGGGCACTGGCTTGCCTATGGTCATGTGAGCGATGGTACATCTTCTGTATGGCAGGCCGTTCACCCTGCATACAGATCTAAATGCATAACACTCAGCTTCATAGAAAAAGAACGGTCATCCAGCAACTAACTGGCCCAACAAGTTTCTCGCTGTGTGAATACTGGGTTAGACACTGAAGCTCAGACTAAATGTGACCCATGCACATGCACTGCCATGAAAACCACCTGTGACAGCTGCCAGCAGCCATCTCTGTTTAACACTGCAGTCCTCCAGTTACACTGCGCAGCACAGACCAGACTACAGACCTGCCAACACTGACTAAACCTTTCAATTTCCATCCCAACCCCCGTCACACAGTAGCGACAGTAACTGGGGTACAGAGCACCATATTATTCAGGATTAGGATGGATATTATTTTAAAAGAAGGCCATAATCGATGAGTCTCATATAAACTCTATTCTGTTCTCTCTTGCAGGTGCACCATGGTTGGCATAATGGCAGCAGGAGAGACTAGAACCTTTCGCTGTCTGTATCATGCCATTTTACTATATTTCACAACTGGATTGTCCAAGACAATATATGACCACTCAGTCTCAAAAGGAACATCTCTACGCGTAAAACCAATGGGAAGGTTGTATATTTATTCAATATTTAGTCCCAGATATTGACTGTAGAATGACATGGTATCATTTTTTAAAACTTTTTGTCGTTTATTTCGTTATTCAGTCAGCATCATTTTCAATGCTGTATAGGCATATCTTAGGACTATAGTCGGGTTTATCTTGTTGCTATGACGGAGTACGATTTTTGAGTGGTGAAAGAATATTTTTATGAATGCCCAGATAGACAATATAAATGTGGGAAACAGCGGATGTCCTTGCACAACTCTCTTCAAAACACTCAGCACACCAGGCTGCTAGCTGCTCTGCCAGCTCTCTGTTTGCTGACTTACTGTTGGTGATAAAGCCCACCACTGTTGATACATCAGCAAACATGATAATGTTATTGGAGGTAAACAGTCATGGGTCATCAGTGTGAAGAGCAGTGGGGGGGGGGGGTGGCTTACCTTGAACCTTACTCCTACACTGAGCCTTGCAGGTGGCAGGTCCATGTGATGATCCCACGTGGACATTTTTGGGCTGAACCCAGCCGACGTGCGTGGGCTACCCGACCTCCAGGTACTTGCCACCCCCGGGCCTGGCTCTGGACCTGGCTCCAGGTAACCCTATTCCGGGCGGGGAAACTGTATTTAATATATTATATTATATATTAACTGTATTTTTACTGCACATACAGAAGGGGACTACTGGTTCGTCTGGGTATTTTGCCTCAGACAGGTTTGTAGTCTGGTCTGTACTGCGCAGTGTAACTGGAGAACTGCAGTGTTAAACAGAGACGGCTGCTGGCAGCTCTCTCTTTCTAAAGGAGTAGTGCACACTTACCTGCAGCGCCCTGAATAGACAGAGGATGTTGCACAGGTGAGACCAACATTATGAACACGACCTGGAATTTCAAACCAAGAGAGGAAAAAAATATTTTTTGTTCTATTTCTGAATATGAGGCTCTGTTCTTCAGTCTCTTCGGCTCATGCAGTTCACACTAGCTTTCAACCTCTCCAAATTCTCCAATCTCCAATCTCAAACCCCCCCGCCCCCCAACCCCCGCTCCCTCCACCTGTTTCCACTGGCACAGTGTAATTATATCACTGCCAGAGGTTTCTGAACTGAACTGCACTTATATTCACTTAAATGATCAAATGAACCACAGCAGAAAGACTTTGCCTTATTGTTGGTCCATATTTCAAAATAACATTTTCTTTCCCTCTCTCTCAAAACATCATTGTCAAATAACTGATCCAGGGTGGCAGTGGAGTGTGATGGGTAAGGTGTTGGTCCTAACCTGACGGTCTGAGCAAGGTACTTAACCTGCTTTGCTTTAGTATATATCCAGCCAGCATTAAAAAAATGTTTTTTAAGTTGTGTAAGTCGCTCTGGATAAGAGCATCTGCTAAATACCTGTGATGTGAAGAGGAAAGGTTCAGGTTCTCGCCCTCCTGCAGACTTTCAGGCACAGGTGGTTTCCATGGCAGTGCATGTGCATGGGGAGGAGTGTACCTTGTGTGTATCTGTCAGGAACATGAGCTGAGTCTGACTTGAGGATTGAAATTCCCAAGATTTGAAAAAGTAACATAATCGTTTTGACCTTCATCCTGGAAAAGAGGCAATTATTAATGAATATTTATTCATTTAGAAAATATTCTTATGATAATGGAAATTTGACAGTCGATTCTTTAAAAAAAAAAGTTTGACATTTCACCACTGTCTTCCAACTCTAAGCATTATGAAGGTAATGCCTGCTAGCTAACTTAGCGTAGATATTCAGATAGTTTGCACCACCACTGATGGGTCCTTTGAAGCAACATAACTTTAAGGAACATTAAGTGTTTTCACAAATAAATTAAATCAATGTGAAGATCACAGGTTAACCCACAAGCAGTTTCTAAACATAGAAAACAAAATCTGTGTCGTGTGGATGTTTAGCTTGGCTACATTTTCTCGAATGAAAAAACAGTCAAATGGAGTATGAATGTTCAATAAATTATTTGATAAGTCGGAAATGAGTTCATCAATTTTTCAAAGATTGCTAATGTAGAGCTTTGCAAGTAGATCTGCAGGTAGGTCTAAACAGCAATCTTACCTGTCAGTAAGGCTGCACGTTTTCACTGGTCGATCTTTGGTAGTTAATTGTTGACTAGTCAGTTGGAATATGAATGTGTCCAGGATGGTGCCTCTTAAATACCCCAAAATGGGTGTCCCTGCTCAAAGTGATGGTCTCTTGTTTGTTCTGGCCACACAGGTGTGGAATGAGCTTCCCACTGCAGTCAGGACAGCAGAAACCCTGCCCATCTTCCCAAACATACTGAAGACTCAGCTCCTCCTTTTTGTCCTTCCTGAATGTCCCTTGAGGACAATGTTCTTGGTGTGGTAAAAATAGGTTTTCTGCCAAGAGATACTTTTGTTACAATACAAATTGTTTATTGGTAGGTTTGTTTTACACTTATTGATTATAAATGAGCATCTTTGCCTTGGAGAGGCAGCATCTTTGTACAGCCGACAAGAACTCTGGGGGGGGGGGGGGGGGTGCTACCGTGTTAGCGGTGGGGGGGGCGGGCTACTGTGTTGGGGGGTTCTACCATGTTAGTGGGGGGAGATTGCCAAAGTTGCCAAATTTGTCACTAGTCGCTAGATAAGAATATTTTAGTCGCTAGGGAAGTGAAAAAGTCGCTAAATTGGCAGCACTACAAGCATGGTGCCGCTCTTGTGCACAGTGATGCATGTGTGACATCACCAACACGTTCTGATGTTCTTCATTGCCAGTTAGAGACAACGTTTTGCAGAAAAAAGCTTAGATTTGTAATGTGTTTAATGTTTTAGCTTCAGGTCTTCTGTGGTGTCACTTTGGGGCAGCCAATCAGCGGCCAGCAGCTAGCGTGTAGCGTGTACAAACGGCTGTCGCTACGCGACACACGCCATGCCTTGGGGGGTATGTATTCTGGGCACCATTCTTTAGTTCTGGGACACGCACATTTTCATGTGAAAACTAAAAATCCTGCACAGAGAGAGAGAGTGTCCATCATTAGACATCAATACAACAACAAATCCAGACAAATATTATTTTTCCGGGTCCATCTTCACAGACGCATGCATGAGATATCCAAACATCCTGGTGAAAAAGGATCCATCAGGATGCAGTTGATTTATGGATACTAACTATAGTGAAAGCAGCAGGTGCTTCTACACAGGTGTGTTTCCTGAGTTCATATTAAGTTACATCTCAGCATGCACACTGCTGTGTATGTTTTGGCTACTGTGGCTGAAAGAAGAGCCATCATGTGACTGGAAGAGGTGGTGTTCCGACCATTTGTTCGAATCTGTGAAAAACGCAGAAGCATGGCTGACTTACCACACTTCTCCCGCAGAAAAATAAAAATTAATTTATTTGTCCTTTTACAGCAACAAAGTGTGAATGAAAAGTGGTTGTAAATTAGTCCTTGTAGTCAAACTTAACAAAACTGGTTACAAAATGAATTTATAAGGAAGAGTGTGGTCAAAAGTGTTTTTTACCAAGCTCCCCATTTTCCATCGGCTAGCCCGAAATACAACTGTGCCTCACGTCATATAGCCTTTGCCCTCTCACGTCACCTCAAACGTGGCATTAGGCATATGAAACATAAGTATAATTCAAAACCATTAAACAATCATCAAAGGCCATACCTCAAAACATAAATCTTAATTCAGTATGTTAAATGAAAATGGCTATAACAGATGTGGTTGTTGGGTCACATTTGGTCCAAGCTTCAGTGTCTAACCCAGTATTCACACAGCGAGAAACTTGTTGGGCCAGTTAGTTGCTGGATGACCGTTCTTTTTCTATGAAGCTGAGTGTTATGCATTTAGATCTGTATGCAGGGTGAACGGCCTGCCACACAGAAGATGTACCATCGCTCACATGACCATAGGCAAGCCAGTGCCCCTCTCTCAACAGCTGAGTATTCTTGTTCAGCTGGTGGAAGTGCTGAATGTGCAAAAGCCATCAGGGGCTTTTCCCCTCATTACATTACAGATGCTTAGAACTTATCCAGAGCGTAGTCAATCCATTTATACAGCTGGATATTTTACTGAAGCAAATCAGGTTAAGCACGGGTACAATAGAGTCAACAACAGTCTGGTAGGCTCAGTCATTTCTATCAGATCAAATCCACACTGAGGAGCCATCAGCAGGAGGAGATGGTTACGCGGCTAATGCTAATCTCAAGATCAACGGGAAATTATGAGACATTCAGTTACAAGTCAACAACTGCCAACTTCCACACTGTGATGTATAGCTGCACATGAAAGGACACAGCCTGGTGTTTGAATATCATAACCCTAATTTAGCGAAGAGCTGAGTCTTCAGTATGTTTGATTCATGTTGGCAGGGTTCATGTTGTCCTGATTGCAGTGGGAAGCTCATCCAACACCTGTGTGGCCAGAACAGACAGGAGACCATCACGTTGAGCAAGCACTCCCATTTAGGGGTATTTAAGAGGCACCATCCTAAACACATCCACATTCCAACTGAATAGTCAACAATTATCTACCAAAGATCCACCGGTGAAAACCTGCAACCTTACGGACAGGTAAGATTACCATTTAGACCTACCTGCAGATCAACTTGCAAAACTCTACATTAGCAATCTTTCAAAAATTATTGATGAACTCATTTCCAGCTTGAAACTTTGGAAAGCTGGCAGACATTTTATTGAACATTAATGCTTATTTTTATGAGAAAATGTAATAAAGCTGAGAATCCATCTCACAAATGTTTCCTATGTTTAGAAACTGCATGTGAGTTAACTTGTAATCTTGACATTGAATTTATTTGTGGAAAACCTTTGATGTTTAATAGATATGTTGCTTCAAAAGTTGAATCAGTTGTGGTGCAAACAATCTGAATATCTACAGTAAGTTAGCTTGCAGGCATTACCTTCATAATGCTTAGCATTGGAAAACAAAGCTGTCATATATAAACTTATTTCATAAAATTGTATGAGTCAATTTCAATGTCAAAAAGTTTTTTTTAAGAACCGATTCATCATAATATTTTCTCAATGAACAAATATGACTTTTAACAATATTAATGAATAATTGCTTCTTTTCCAGGATGAAGGTGAAAATGATTATGTTACTTTTTCAAATCTTGGCGATTTCAACCCTCAAGTCAGATTCAGCTGACATTCCTGAGGGATACACGCAAGGTACACTCCACCCCATGCACACGCACTGCCATGGAAACCACCTGTGCCTGAAATGTTGTGTCAAATGTACAGATGAAAGAGGACGAGAACTTCAGCCTTTATCCTTTAACATCTACTAAGATCTGTGATTTGACAATAAGGTTTTGAAAGTGAGAGAGAAAACGTTATTTGGAATATATTGTAGATCTTTAGACCAAACATTACCTGCCATAATCACTGAGATTGAAATTGTCTTCCAGTGCGTTCATTTTCTACTCCCTACGATTGCACTACTGACTCCCACTGCTGAATTAGTATAATCAATATTTATGCACTTATTGACTGTACTGTGAGAAAAAACCCCGTCAAGATTTGGTTTTCTAACACTATGGAATCTGTGATTATGAGGATGATTTAAGCACTACCTCATCTCAGTTTGTGGCGGGTGAGGTGCAGGTGTGGAATCAAACTGGTTTTCTGTTGCTATTGTATTCAATCATTAAATAACACAAAATTATTTGTTCAAAAATTAATTTAAGTTTGACTAGAATTTTTTGAAAGTTATTTAATATTGTATCACAGAAAAATGAATAAAAAGTCCCAACACTTTCATTCAAGATGACTTTACCCTGAGCAACCAGCAGTGTACTGAGCACACATCAATGCTTTAAAAATGAGATTTTTTTGATGCATTTACAAAGAAAATCAGTCAATAGATGAACTTGAGAACATGTATGTCAATGCCTTAAATGTTTATTTGAAAATTGAGTGTCTATTTGATGTGCTAAAAAAAAAAAAGAAGTCATAAATCAATTTGCAGAAAGAACTCAAGCAGAACTTAAAAAGGGTTTTTTTTTTGTAGACTCTTGACAGCATAATCCCAAAATCCAAAAAGAGTAAAATTTTATTTCATTACCCCATTTCAGATTCACTGCATCTGACTGTAAAGAAACAATCACGTTTAAATACGAAGGAATTTGCAAACTACTTAACAAGGGGCAGGAAATAAACATTCACTTCCACTTCACAGAGGTGAAGGGATTCTGCAGTTGGAAGGTACACTGTGACGTAGCGTCCAATCATTGGCTGGGGACAGTGAAAGGTTTTAGTCTCTCCTGTTGCCATAGAGCTAATCACACTGCACCTGCAGGAGGAACAGAATAAAGTTGGTTAGTGGCTCATTGACTTTGGTCTTCTTTCTGAATAATATTCACCCTAATTCTGAATAATATGGTGCTCTGTACCCCAGTTATAGTAGCTACTGATTCAGGGGGAAGCTTACAATGTGGTGGGGTGGAAATGGAAATGATTGGTCAGTGTGGGCAGGTCTGTAGTCTGGTTTCTGTACTGTGCAGTGTAACTGAGGATTGCAGTGTTAAACAGAGACGGCTGCTGGCAGCTCTCTCTTTTAAAGGAGTAGTGCACACTTACCTGCACCGCCCTGAATAGACAGAGGATGTTGCACAGGTGAGACTGACATTATGAACACAACCCGGTGTTTAAAACAAGAGAGGAAAACTATTTTTTGTTCTATTTCTGAATATAAGGCTCTACACTGTAGAGATCAGTACTGACTGTGGATTATTGATTCCGTTGTCCTTCAGGTGTTTGCCGATGAGGATCTGAGCTCCACTGATCCTTTCTCCACAGCAGTCCCCTCTGTTGGTGATGGTGACGGAGTGATTGTACACCTGCTTCAGGTCCACCCTCCACCAGGGTTGGCCTCTCCCGAGGAGTGGGTGCAGGATCCATGGTAGAAATTAGAATCTCGGTTTCCATCAATGGCATTGCTTGCATGGATAAAGCAGCATGTTCCCCCCGCAGTTGTGCTGACTGAGTGGCCTTCCTCGTATAGCCACATTCTCTGTGGGGGAGGGGGAGATTATCACAACTGATACAGCATGGCTTTTTAAAAAATGCTGTCACTCATCAGCACCCTGGTTCAATTACTGTGCACTTATCAGGAGTTTCAGCAGGAGCAGTAGACCTCTAGACTGGACTACTGCACCCCCTGCTGGTCAGACTCCACAGCACTCTCTACAGCCCCTTCAGCTCATGCAGATCGCCACAGCAGCACCCCCCTCCCCCCCCCCCCACCCTCGCACTTCCTCCACCTGCTTCAACTGGCACAGTGTAAATATGTCACTACCAGAGGTTTCTAAACTCTATTGCACTTATATTCACTTAAATGATCAAATGAACCACAACTGAAAAAATTGTTGCTGGTCCACATTTCCAAATAACGTTTTCTCTCTCACTTTCAAAACCTTATTGTCAAATCACAGATCCAAGTAGATGTTAAAGGATAAAGGTTGAAGTTCTCGTCCTCTTTCGTCTGTACATTTGACACAACATTTCAGGCACAGGTGGTTTCCATGGCAGTGCGTGTGCATGGGGTGGAGTGTACCTTCTACGTATCCGTCAGGAACGTCAGCTGAACCTTGCTTGAGGGTTGAAATGGCCAAGATTTGAAAAAGTAACATAATCATTTTCACCTTCATCCTGGAAAAGATGCAATTATTCATTAATATTTGTTAAAAGTCATATTTGTTCATTGAGAAAATATTATGATGAATCGAATAAATTCAATGTCAAGATCACAAGTTAACTCACATGCAGTTTATAAACACAGGAAACATTTGTGAGATGGATTCTCAGCTTCATTACATTTTTCTCATAAAAATAAGCACAAAAGTTCAATAAAATGTCTGCCAGCTTTCCAAAGTTTGAAGCTGGAAATGAGTTCATCAATAATTTTTGAAAGATTGCTAATGTAGAGTTTTGCAAGTTGATCTGCAGGTAGGTCTAAATGGTAATCTTACCCGTCCGTAAGGTTGCAGGTTTTCACCGTGGATCTTTGTAGATAATTGTTGACTAGTCAGTTGGAATGGATGTGTTTGGGATGGCGCTCTTAAATATCCCTAAATGGGAGTGCTTGCTCAACGGATGGTCTCCTGTCTGTTCTGGCCACACAGGTGTGGGATGAGCTTCCACTGCAATCAGGACAACATGAACCCTGCCCACATGAATCTTTCCAAACATACTGAAGACTCAGCTCTTCGCTAAATTAGGGTTATGATATTCAAACACAGGCTGTGTCTTTTCATGTGCAGCTATACATCATGGTGTGGTTGTTGGCAGTTGTTGACTTGTAACTGAATGTCTCATAAGTTCCCGTTGATCTTGAGATTAGCATTAGCCGCGTAACCATCTCCTCCTGCCGATGGCTCCTCAGTGTGGATTTGATCTGATAGAAATGACTGAGCCTACAGACTGTTGTTGACTCCATTGTACCGTGCTTAACCTGATTTGCTTCAGTAAAATATCCAGCTGTATAAATGGGTAAATATAAATTGAGTACGCTCTGGATAAGTTCTAAGCATCTGTAATGTAATGAGGGGAAAAGCCCCTGATGGCTTTTGCACATTCACACTTCCACCAGCTGAACAAGAATACTCTGTTGAGAGAGGGGCACTGGCTTGCCTATGGTCATGTGAGCGATGGTACATCTTCTGTGTGGCAGGCCGTTCACCCTGCATACAGATCTAAATGCATAACACTCAGCTTCATAGAAAAGAACGGTCATCCAGCAACTAACTGGCCCACCAAGTTTCTCGCTGTGTGAATACTGGGTTAGACACTGAAGCTCGGACTAAATGTGACCCATGCACATGCACTGCCATGGAAACCACCTGTGACAGCTGCCAGCAGCCATCTCTGTTTAACACTGCAGTCCTCCAGTTACACTGCGCAGCACAGACCAGACTACAGACCTGCCAACACTGACTAAACCTTTCAATTTCCATCCCAACCCCCGTCACACAGTAGCGACAGTAACTGGGGTACAGAGCACCATATTATTCAGGATTAGGATGGATATTATTTTAAAAGAAGGCCATAATCGATGAGTCTCATATAAACTCTATTCTGTTCTCTCTTGCAGGTGCACCATGGTTGGCATAATGGCAGCAGGAGAGACTAGAACCTTTCGCTGTCTGTATCATGCCATTTTACTATATTTCACAACTGGATTGTCCAAGACAATATATGACCACTCAGTCTCAAAAGGAACATCTCTACGCGTAAACCAATGGGAAGGTTGTATATTTATTCAATATTTAGTCCCAGATATTGACTGTAGAATGACATGGTATCATTTTTAAAACTTTTTCTCGTTTATTTCGTTATTCAGTCAGCATCATTTTCAATGCTGTATAGGCATATCTTAGACTATAGTCGGGTTTATCTTGTTGCTATGATGGAGTACGATTTTTGAGTGGTGAAAGAATATTTTTATGAATGCCCAGATAGACAATATAAATGTGGGAAACAGCGGATGTCCTTGCACAACTCTCTTCAAAACACTCAGCACACCAGGCTGCTAGCTGCTCTGCCAGCTCTCTGTTTGCTGACTTACTGTTGGTGATAAAGCCCACCACTGTTGATACATCAGCAAACATGATAATGTTATTGGAGGTAAACAGTCATGGGTCATCAGTGTGAAGAGCAGTGGGGGGGGGTGGCTTACCTTGAACCTTACCCCTACCCTGAGCCTTGCAGGTGGCAGGTCCATGTGATGATCCCACGTGGACATTTTTGGGCTGAACCCAGCCGACGTGCATGGGCTACCCGACCTCCAGGTACTTGCCACCCCCGGGCCTGGCTCCAGGTAACCCTATTCCTGGCGGGGAAACTGTATTTAATATATTATATTATATATTAACTGTATTTTTACTGCACATACAGAAGGGGACTACTGGTTCGTCTGGGTATTTCGCCTCAGACAGGTTTGTAGTCTGGTCTGTACTGCGCAGTGTAACTGGAGAACTGCAGTGTTAATCAGAGATGGCTGCTGGCAGCTCTCTCTCTCTAAAAGAGTAGTGCACACTTACCTGCACCGCCCTGAATAGACAGAGGATATTGCACAGGTGAGACCGACATTATGAACACAACCCAGCATTTCAAACCAAGAGAGGAAAAAACTATGTTTTGTTCTATTTCTGAATATAAGGCTCTGTTCTTCAGTCTCTTCGGCTCATGCAGTTCACACTAGCTTTCAACCTGCCCAAATTCTCCTATCTCAAACCCCCCACCCCCCAACCCCGCTCCCTCCACCTGTTTCCACTGGCACAGTGTAATTATATCACTGCCAGAGGTTTCTGAACTGAACTGCACTTATATTCACTTAAATGATCAAATGAACCACAGCAGACTGCCTTATTGTTGGTCCACATTTCAAAATAACATTTTCTTTCCCTCTCTCTCAAAACATCATTGTTAAATAACTGATCCAGGGTGGCAGTGGAGTGTGATGGGTAAGGTGTTCGTCCTAACCTAACGGTCTGAGCAAGGTACTTAACCTGCTTTGCTTTAATATATATCCAGCCAGCATTAAAAAATGTTTTTAAGTTGTGTAAGTCGCTCTGGATAAGAGCATCTGCTAAATACCTGTGATGTGAAGGGGAAAGATTCAGGTTCTCGCCCTCCTGCAGACTTTCAGGCACAGGTGGTTTCTATGGCAGTGCATGCCCATGGGGTGGTGTGTACCTTGTATTTTTCTGTCAGGAACTTGAGCTGAGTCTGACTTGAGCATTGAAATGGCCAAGATTTGAAAATATAATATGATCATTTTCACCTTCATCCTGGAAAAGAAATATTTGTTCAAAGTCATATTCATTCATGAAGAAAATATTCTGATGAAAATGGAAATGTGAGTCGGTTCTTAAAAAAAACAAAAAACTTATTTAACACTGAAATTGACTCACACAATTTAATGGAGTAAGTTTTACATTTAAAAGCCTTGTCTTCCAATGCTAAGCATTATGAAGGTAATGCCTGCAGCGAACTTAGCGTAGATATTCAGATAGTTTGCACCACCACTGATGAGACCTTTAAAACAACATATACATTTAACAAACAAAGGTTTTCAACAAATTAATTCAATGTGAAGATCACAGGTTAACACACATGCAGTTTCTAAACATTAAAAAAAACATCTGTGGTGTGGATATTCAGCTTTGTTACATTTTTCTCTGATAAATAAGCACTAATGTTCAATAAAATGTTGGCAGCGTTCAAAAGTTTCAAGCTGGAAATGAGTTCATCAATAATTTCTGAAATATTCCTAACGTAGAGCTTTGCAAACACATCCACGTGTGTTATGCAAGAGAAGTATTGTGCAAGTTCGATGCTGGGAAATCGCAGCAGACCTCTAACATGACAGTTTGATATTAACCGTTGAGTAAATTACAATAACGATTAAACAAATAACAGCACTGAATTACGGTTATAGTAGAGGGCAAGGATCACCCTGCATTATACTGTAATCAATAGTCCATGCTGTGGCTTTCTGTTCACAAATAAATTCAATTAAGTCACAGAAGATGGCTTCAGGACAGTTCCTACACGCTTCAATGTAACATAACAGCTTTTCTATAAGCCCCATGACATAGCTCTGGGGTCACCAACCTGGCAAGCCCTTCGGCACGACAAGGCCACCATCTGGGAAGTGAGCTCTGCATTCTTTCCTTTAATATTAAAATTATAATTACATAATTCAGACCTGCTCCGCTTATCCTGGGCAGGGTCGCGGGGCTGCTGGAGCCTATCCCAGCATGCATTGGGTGACAGGCAGGAACACACCCACTCACTCAGTCCATTGCAGAGCACACACCCGTTCACTCACACACTCATACCTGGATAGTCTGATTACCGGCATGTCTTGAGAAACTGGGTCGAGAACCCACGCAGACACGGGGAGAACATGCAAACATTAGAAAAGTTACATTTCTCTACCTAGTCTCCAGTTACCCCGTCTGACCTGCCCCCTCCCCCAGGCTTTAAACTGTGATCGGCTCTATCTTAAAGAGGCCAGCAGTGTTAAGTTGATGGCTGTGATTCATACATACTACAAACACATACACACTACAAACACACACACACATTCACAACATCACAAAAACACAAACACACACACACAATCACCATACATTACACACACACAAACACACGCACACATAGATACACACACACACAAACACACACACAAACACATGCACACACATACACACAGTTGGGATTATTGTTACAGCAAAAAGGCAGTTTTTGCTTTTTTGAAATGGGAAAAACAAATTAATTGTTACCTTATCACATTAGACAGGTTTTAGTTCCATAGTGTTTTACACAAACATTATTAGCCAAACAGCCATTAAATATTGACCAAGTGAACACAGTGGTGTGCACACTGATGAGCCGATCTGATCTATTCATTTACCACCCTCCATATGCGCAGTACTGCGCAGGCATTGCTTCAAATGTTACCTTTAGCTTTTCAGACTCTCTCAGGCAGAGCTACCTACTGAAGTGCACAAAGAGTGCCACCTGCTGGCCATTCCTGGGTACTGCTTCAGGCAGCTTTCTGCTCCCTCAGCCCAGTGCACCCAGAGAGGGGGAGGTCGGTCCTCCTCAATGAATCACATACCCACAATGCACTGGGGCTAAGTGGCCGGTAGCCCATCAAAACCAGGGATAATAAAATAGATAGGATGGAAAAAACACTGAAACCACAGGCTGTAAGACAACCCAGACATACGTTTAGCTAGAGAATATCCACCAATAACTGGCAGTGTTGTTCTTTTTTTTAACATTACCAATGTGCTCTGTAAATGGTGGCACTCCTCTCTGGTACACCTAGTTTCTGTTGCTAAGCTGCTTTCTATGCCCGTCCAAACTGTGGTCCTCCAGCTTGGCAGAGAATGCGGACCGGAACCAGATGATATTCGCTGCCCACCGTCCCCAGCCCCGAACCCCCCCCCTCCCCCCCCCCCGTCTAACAATCAAATTAATGGAAGAGAAATAATTTCTTGAACTGCATTACTTTGTGTTTACCTCATGCGTTCTAAAAAGGAGATAAACATCCATTAGTTGCCTCTAATTCTAATGTTTTTGGATCTTTTTTCCGCTGTGTTGGACTTTGCATCTCCGGCTTGATTGTTTTCCGTTGTGTTGTGTAATGGCCAGTTTTCGCCAGGTGAGGGCGCCAGCTCCTCAGTGCTCCAGTCTGGCCAAGCAGTTTGCTGCAGTGTGATCCTGATGCAGCGACACTAAGGTTGCTTCATAAGAGGGTCCACTTTGCTCGTCCTGGAATACCTCCACGCTGCATTTGATGCCTGCGTTTAGTGACCCTTCCAGGGTGCGTTCCCCACACCACCACACCAACACCACCATGTTGGACTGTAGGTCTGATGCTCTTACTGTGAAACACTGTATTTCAACACCTTTATTTAAACAGGGTAGGACAATCAGAACCAAGTTCTCTTTTGCATGTTCACCCTGTGAACAAAATATTGCAGTAAATAACACAGGGTATCAAAAAAAGGTGTGAAATACAAGAAATATATAACTGTGTAGTTTTTAATATAACATACCATCATGTAATTTTAAAATATAAAAACAATATGAAAAATGTCTCTGAACTGCAGCCTGTCTCTGTGAACGGCAGCACTGTCTCCTGCTGAGGAACTGCAGTCTGTCCTCTCTCTGAAGATGGCAGCCTGTCTGCTCCCTGGATGAAAACGGCAGCCTGTCTCTCTGAACTGCAGCCTGTCTCTCTGAACTGCAGCCTGTCTCTCTGAACTGCAGCCTGTCTCTCTGAACTGCAGCCTGTCTCTCTGAACTGCAGTAGTGATGAAAGATAAAATGGAAGCTTCCATAACAAGGCCTTGTGAGTAAAAAGCAGGCTGTGATCATTTCCCTGGTCTGTGAAGGACGGTCCTGAGCTGGAATCCCAGCCTGGGCCCCAGTGTGTGAAGCCTGCATGCTCTCCCTGTGTCTACAGGAGCCTCCCTGTTTGTGAATTCCTGGATGAGCTGTCCTTGGAGATATTTTGGCAGGCCGGCCACTCCTGGGAAGATTCATCTCTGTTCCAAGTGCTCTCCCTTTATGGCTCTCACTGCAAGTCCCAGAGCCTTAGAAATGGCTTTTTAACCCTTTACAGACTGATATATTTCACAATTTGTTTCTCATCTCTTCTGGAATTCCCTTTGATTGTGGCATCGCGTGCTTATAAAAACTTTGTGGTGACTACTTCACTCTGATGGTAAGATTCAATAAGAGTGAGGTTTAGATTCAACAGGGCTGGCTGAAATCAAGCCTGGCTGTGTTCAATCAGCTAAATATAATTATCAATTAAATTGGGCTAACTGGTTGATTGAGTAATTAAGGAGGCAGACTTTTCACAAGGGTGTTATGGGCTATTGATACATTTGTTTTTACAAATTTTCTTTTACAAAAATGTGTTTTGTATTTACTCAGTATCCCATGTCTAATGTTACATTCCCTCTGAAGTACCTGTGGCCATGTTGGCTGTTCCACATGTTCACCATTGCAGAAGTACCTGTGGCCGTGTTGGCTGTTCCACATGTTCACCATTGCAGAAGTACCTGTGGCCGTGTTGGCTGTTCCACATGTTCACCATTGCAGAAGTTAGCTGATCCCTCCTCCATCCCCGGCATGCACCTGATTGATGACCCACATGGTTCCCTGTGGCCCATTGGCTGAAAAAGCAACCAATCAGTGTTTGGGATTCTACGACGAGAGCCTTGGGGAAATGGGTCCCGCCAGTTGTGTGTTTTTGGATGAAACTCAGACTCCTGTCCTGGAGGGCCACGGTGTCGGCTGGCTTCTGATGTGTTCCTGCACCTCAGCACTGAATGCTAGTCACTGATTGGCTAAGGAGCCGGCACACCTCGTTTCCAAGCCCTAGATTAGCTGTTCATTGAAAGGAAACCATAAACACCAGCAGAGACTGCGGGCCTCCTGCATTGGAGTTTGAGCCCTTCATCAAATTAAAATTTAAATCTGGCACTAGCTCAGGATTGGCCCCATTCCACCACCTAAGGATTGAATGATAAATCTGCACCTCAACTTCCGCCTGTTCAGGTATAACACAACACCTGAATGTTAAGTGTGTTTTTTTAGGTTTGGCATTTCCATCAGGTTTTCTCTCTTCTATCAAGCTTAGAAACTGAATGAAGCTCATAGTTAATGATGTTTACTCCGACGGGCTTTTAAAGTGTCTTGCAGAGTTGGACGTTGTGTTTAAAACGGGATATTCATCTAACGTAACCTTAAATCAACTACCGCAGCTGCTAACCTAACCTTAAAGGCATACTATGCAGAATTTTTACCTTGAAAATACAATAAACTAGCCAATGCCCCACACACTTCTATTTACGCATTTGTGTTTGCTGGTGGAGAAAATGTCATGGAAACAGAACATCTCAGAAATTTGGCATAGTTAATTTCTTGCAGTGGCAGGATGAAGGGAGGCAGTTTATCATCGTTCTTGTTAAGCACACCTGGTGCTATTCGCTGGAGTCCTGTGTAGTCGCACACATACTCTCCATACTGAGCTTTTTAAAATCAATTCATTTCTATGGGACTAGCAAGGATCAAAGCTTTATTTAAAAAAAAAAAATAATTTTCATATAAGACCCAAGACAATCCCAATGGTTACATGCAAGCCCATACTTCAAAGTCAAAGGGAAACTATCTTTGTCTACAAACTCAATTAATAGTCATCTACCATCGATATCATCATCAATATCATGGAAAAGTAGTTCCTCTTCTGTTACGCAACAGCACGTGGGGTTATGGGGTACTCCAGTGCCGAGGACAGCAGCTCAGTCCCCAGACCCCCCAGCTGAAGCACTCCTTCCAGTCAGGGTGCCCAGGCTGACCCAGGGTAGAGGTTGGGGTTAGGGTTAGGGTTAGGGTAGGGGCTGAATCTACAGCCTGCTGGGGCCCTGGTCCTCTCTGAGCGAGGGCCGGGCCGCCGTGCGTCTGTGTGACGTCTGACGCACACACACATCTCCACCCTCATACACACACACCCACACACATCTCTACCCTCATACACACACACCCACACATCTCCACTCTCATACACACACACACACACACACCCACATCTCCACTCTCATACACACACACACACACACACCACATCTCCACTCTCATACCACACACACACACACACCCACATCTCCACCCTCATACACACACACACACACACACCCCACATCTCCACCCTCATACACACACACACACACACCACATCTCCACCCTCATACACACACACACACACACACCCCACATCTCCACCCTCATACACACACACACACACACACACCACATCTCCACTCTCATACACACACACACACACACCACCCACATCTCCACTCTCATACACACACACACACACACACACCCACATCTCCACTCTCATACACACACACACACACACACACCCACATCTCCACCCTCATACACACACACACACACACACACCACATCTCCACTCTCATACACACACACACACACACACACACACATCTCCACTCTCATACACACACACACACACACACCCACATCTCCACTCTCATACACACACACACACACACACACCCACATCTCCACTCTCATACACACACACACACACACCACATCTCCACCCTCATACACACACACACACACACACCCACATCTCCACTCTCATACACACACACACACCCACATCTCCACCCTCATACACGCACACACACACACACCCACATCTCCACTCTCATACACACACACACACCCACATCTCCACCCTCATACACACACACCCACACATCTCCACCCTCATACACACACACACACACACCCACATCTCCACCCTCATACACACACACACACACATCTCCACCCTCATACACACACACACACACCCACATCTCCACCCTCATACACACACACACACACACACATCTCCACCCTCATACACACACACACGCACCCACATCTCCACCCTCATACACACACACACACACACACATCTCCACCCTCATACACACACGCACACACACACCCACATCTCCACCCTCATACACACACACACACACACACCTACATCTCCACCCTCATACACACACGCACACACACACCCACATCTCCACCCTCATACACACACACACGCACACACACACCCACATCTCCACCCTCATACACACACACGCACACACACACCCTCATCTCCACCCTCATACACACACACACACCCACATCTCCACCCTCATACACACACACGCACCCTCATCTCCACCCTCATACACACACACACACACACCACATCCCACCCATCACACACACACCCACACATCTCCACCCTCATACACACACACGCACCCTCATCTCCACCCTCATACACACACACACACACCTCCACCCTCATACACGCACACACACACGTCTCCACCCTCACACACACATACATGCACACACACGCACACCCACACACATCTCCACCCCCATTCAAACCCCTATACACACATGCCCATGAACAAGCGCGCACACACACACACACACTCACATGCACACACACACACACATATCTCTGGTCATACAGTGGAGATTTATTTATCAGGGTTGGTCTCTTGGGAGGAGGGGGGTGTATGTGTCAGGGTACCCGATGTCACCCCCAGCCCTGCCCTAGTGGATTCCCTTCCTCTTTTTGATTTCCACTATCTGTGCTAAGCTCTCTACACCTCGGTGGCGAATTGTATTTTCTGTTTATCACCAGAACCACACAAATTTGCAAAAACAGTATATTCTTCTAACATTCCAGACCTATTGTTTCGGTAGGGATAAACTTATATTTGCTTCTGTGCATTTGGGGTTGTCAATAATAGTATACGTATTTAAACACACAGCCTCTCAGACGATCTGAGATGATTTCAGTCGGTCCGGGCGGCGAGATGAATTTTGAGTTTACAGAAAATTGGTTGCGGTTTGCGTCGTTGCTCAAAATTGGCACATGGGGGCGCTATGTGCCCGCTGTTAAACGTTCCCCAACACTGTCGGGAGGAGAGAAAAAGAGTAAGGGTGGAAAAAATCCCCTTTTTGAACTGTTTACCCTGACGTCAGTGTGCACGGCTCACTCCGTTCCCGTCTCGCTCGGGAAGTCTCTCAATAGCGTTTCAGCAGGAATTCGGGATGGGCTGCAGTCCACAACTCGCGCGCCAGTGCAACCGGAGACACTGTTATGATTTCTGATAAACCAAACAGGACTAAAACGTTACTATGAACACCTGCGCGTTTCTGCTGATCCTGGCTGTTAAAATCTACGCCGATGGCATCGAAGGGCCAACAGGTAAAGCCACTGGGTTTGTTTTCCTGTGCTGAAGTTAAAACGATGCGTGCTTGCATTTAATCACCCAGTTTGGACACATGTGGGATTATTTAAAAAACCTGTGACCGAAGACGTGTCCTCGGGGAACGCTCTGCTTTCACAACCCCCGGCAACTTTTGCGTCCCTTGATCTGGAGACGCGAAAAACATGTTTTTTCGAGTGGGGAATTCAATCTTTCCCTTTCGGTTCAGCGTAGCGCGCTTTTGTATTGGGCGAGGATGTATGTGTGTTGAGTTTTCAGGTGGTGTGGAACTTGCTTTGGAGAACTGGACCACGTTTCTGGCAGCTTTCGTTTGAATAAGAACGGACAGTGGTTTGTTTGGGGAAGAAGCCGACGGGGAGTTGCTGCTAGGTTCTGCTCCGCTGGTTCTGGGCATCGGAACAAAGCCCACATTCCCCGTTTTTTTTATTATTACCCAATACCCTGGCTTTAACATTTAAAGAGACAGTGGTACAAGCGCAGTGTTGTGAAACATACCTTTTGTTGCGAATGGTGTATGCAGAAAATATTACAGTAGGCTACTTTGAAGAAATTGAGCAGGCTATCCTAGGTTTCTTAGTTACTTTGCGAGATCACAAAGTGAATATGTCTGGTATACAGCATATATTAGGTTACTGAAAGAGTTATATTTTGGCGAAACGCGTGTCATTTGGCCAAATCGAGACTCTTCAAAATACGTTCTGAGAAATGTATTGATTTAGTAAGTGGTAGAGGGCTACAGAACGTAGCTGTTCGAAGTTCGGTCTTTAAAACAACAGTTTCAAAGCTGAACAGTGAAACATTTTTGAAAGCATTCATACACCCCACCCGGGAAGAAAAAGTACCTCACTTTCGCCTCCCTCCTCTCACCAAACCTGCACTCGTTTAGGAAATCCCACTCATCCCGAATATTCTGTGTTTCACACTCATTTGATGAATACCCTGTGTGTCACACTCATCCAGAATATTTTATGTTTCACATTAAAGAGAATACATTCAGCGCGGCTAACTGTACCATGGAATGTATCAAGTTTCGACTGGCGGGATGTGAGCTTTCACCCCTGCTGGCACAGATTAACTTCAAGTGCACGTACACACACACACACGCACGGACACCGCGCGCACACACATACACGGACACACACACACACACACACACACACACACACACACACACACACACACACACACACATACGCATACGCAGACCGTCGGAGGCAGACGGCTTTCGGAGCCTGGCCACATTCGGCTGAAAGAATTTCTACACAGTGCATTGAGGAAGAAATGCTGCTGAGATTTGAAACGGCTGAGAGTTGAGCCGGGCTTCTGATAGAATTCCTCTGTGGCCTGAGGTGTTGCCAGAGAAATGGTGGATGCGGACATTACGTTTTGAAATCACTGAAATTCAGCTCACGGGAGTGCTGCTTGCGTTTTTATTTTATATTTTTAAAGCGATATGTACTTGAGTCAGGCTTCAGTGGTGTTGTGATTGTGAATTGAATTTGATTTAGAATTTTACTGCTTAAGGACTTCTTTGAACACATATGCACAAGTTTGGCGCCAATATGTTTACAATAATTATGGAGCCGTTTGCAAAATTATTTTTATAAGGGTCATTTAAAACACTGTATAGCCAATATTTTGTATACATTTGATATAGTTAGGCCTAAGTTAAAAATGTGTGGATATTCATTTGGAACATCATTTTGTTTTTTGAAGATTATACTTGTCGCAGTCTTTGAGTGTTTGAAGGCGTCCTTCATCTGCGTTAATAGTTTTAGGGAGCGCTGTGTAATGTAGCCTAATTTGTGTTGATTCTTGTCATTACTGACAGGACACAGACGGTAATAAGGTTATGGCTGCTTCATAACTCACCGGCCTTCTTTTACTAATAATGAGGGGAGATAAGGATTCGTTTGGGGAGTGCATGAAAACACGTTTTAAAACGTTGCAGAAATAATATTTTATTGAGTAATTCGTAGATAGATGCCTATCATAAAATAATAATAATAAAAAGTAATAAAAAAACACCTTCAACACCTTGTTGTATATCGAAGTGAATTTATGAAACAGTGGACTGATATTTAACGTTTGTAATCAGGGGCCGGTGTAACATTAGTCTGCACTGGAGAATATTTAATAATGTTATCTTATATTTAGTAATGTTATCTTACTGTGATATTTAGCGGCCCGTTGGGGATAATACCTGTTGGACTATGTACTGTCCACAGACATCAAAACATTATTTATTGCATTATACGTGCCTGGCAGCGGAAGGGTTATACGAGTCTGGTAGCAGGGTGTGCCCGACCATACCTCTCCACTTCCATCAGTATTTCTCGTCCTTTCTCTGCTGAACCCTGTGTTAGTTTGTTAGTTTTTTGGCCAGTTGTCATTTCCGTTGCTCACCCCCCCCCCCCCCCCTTGTATATTGGTTGGTCAAATCATTTGTCCAAGCCACGCGCAGGGCTGCTTTTTTGAGTTATGACTTTATTACCAGACGCGTCTGCGTCTCTGTGGTCTAAATGGATTTCAGTGTGCAGTCCTTCGCCCCGCGCTTTGGCCAAAGATGACTACCCCCCCCCCCCCACACACACACACACACTTTACCTGTTACCTTTTTGAAAAGCCAGTCCTCACAGCCTCGTTTCTTCTCTACCATCATCCCCGGAGAGTGAAACGACCTTCCCCAGACAAATTAACAAGCTAACATCTACAAACAAAAACCCACTTTTTCCAAATTAGACCTCAATGTTTAGTAAACATAAAATAAAACAAAAACTCCCCCCTTCTCATAGGTTTTGAGGGAGCACCTGACAGTGACACTTACATGATTATAACATATCTAGCTTCTACATGTTTCTCTTTTTTTAGTCGCTTTGGCTGCATACTAAATTGTAAATTATCAAACATCAGTTTCGCTTAACCACGTTGTATGTGCTCTTAGTCTTGTGTTTTCCCCCCTTTTAAACGGGTACTTCTGGCTGCCAGCTGTGATTCCTGCGGTGCATTCAAATGAAAGGTCCGAGTTTACTGCAAGGATGCTTTGCTTTAATATGTATTGTAAACGTCCGCTGATATCTGTTCATTTGTCTACCATTATTTAATATGCTAAATTATTGGGTGTGTGTGTGTGTGCGTGTTTGCGCGCGCGCGTGTGTGTTGCGAGTGAAAAGGCGACGGCGGGAAATATTGTATTCAATAGCGTGGAAGTCTGAAGTGATTTATATCTCCGGTGTTCCTGCGACCGCTCAGCCTTCAGAGCGAGTGAAATACGGGCAGCCTTTTCTGGCTCAGGTTGGCAGCCCGTCCCATAAAACAAGCATATTAAATGTTTCCTTCTACACACAGCGGATTTTTATTTCGCTTAACATTGTTAGAAAACAAAAGGGGCTTCGAAAAGGCCATGGCTTGGCCTACTTTATAGCCATGAAAGACGCGCGTGCATTTTATTAAAGTATTACAGAACTTAATAGCATATACTTGTCCTGAGCCTAAAAACGGTGTCGTGTGGCTTGTTTGAGAAATCCCAGTGTAGCTACCTGCAATTCTTGCCTGACTTGCTTCCGGGGATATACGCTTCCGTCCCCCCCCCCCCGCCCGGCCCGCCCCGCCCCGCCCCAGTGTCTTTCCATGTAAAATACACGGGTGGGGATTTCAATCACTTGGAATAGCCTGTTGTAAATTTTGGTGCACTGGACTTCTGTTGTGAAACGGCTGCGCAGTCACTGGTATGCAACCTCGTAAACCGAGGCAGAAATAGACAGATGAAACACTAGCGCGGCCTCGCGGGGGGATGAAAAACACAGCCGTCTGTTACGGGACGAAAGCACGAGACTGCGGCGCTCCGCTGGAGCCCGTTCTTCGCTATTTTCGGTCCTCTATCGCGTTTGGCTCGCACCTGAAATTTCCATATTTCCTTGGCAACCATTTCCTGTATCTCCACAATTATCTTCTGAAATTACATAATATAAAGCAAAGATCATAATTTGACAAGCGACACAAAATACAGGAGCCTGCGCCAGTAAGATGCATAATTAAATGGAAAAATACAGGCTTGCGCGATAAACTTTGATTAATGTTTCACAGACTTCGAATAAGATACTTCCTCTGTTTAACTGCTTCCAAGTTTCCGTCTGCTGCAAGGTAGAGGTGAAAGAATTGAGAGAGAGAGAAAAACAACTGCAAAACATATCTGTGTACTTCGAGAAAGGGTGCGATGCATTTTTATTCCCGTGATACTTGGATACTTAAATTTCTTTCAGTGTATTGCACTTGACCTCGGTTTCGCGCCTTTTCCTGGTTGATTCCACCGTTTTTAACGCCCTTAACACCCTTAATGCCGTTAACAACAGTGCAGACGCACGTGGCACGAAGCGGGCTGTGATATTTACCGAGCCGCATAAATGTAACGTGTTTAAACTATGACTGGCTTAGTCTTCAGAACTCTGTGAAATGATGCAGATTTTGATTGGACGTGAGGATAGGCTGATTTTAACTTGTTATTTTTAACCATATAGCATGTTGGCCGCTTACGAACGAGGCTGGTTGGCCTGTACATTGTTAGAGAGAAATACTTGATATTCATGGTCATCCTGTTTAAAACGCAATTCGTGTGGATTGCAAACACGCGCGCATTTCCCCCAGCGAACGGGCATTGATGTGGAAATCATCTTGGCGCGCGTCTTCCGTAATGAAGCGAACGAGGCAGATCATGCCGTAGATTTGTTGAAGGAATGAAGACGAATTGTATGAATTTAGAAATAATTAAACTGCACAGAGATAATTAAAAGAACTCAAATGGAACATCGCTGCTGCGTGATGTTGTATGATTATGCTGAGTGAAAAATCCAGGACTGCTGTTAAAGTCTGTCTAATTGGGGTGATACAACCACCCCCCCCTCCTCCCCCCAGTCCTCCCTCAGTCCACCCCTTCGTTCTCTTTAAAGGACAGCTGCATGAATCTATCAGCTTGCCCATTCACCAGCCTGGCTGGAGTTCGCTCGCTGCGCAAACTGTGGAATGGACTGGAGCGTCTTGCCAGGTCATAAGAGACTATTCCTTTTGCGTTTATTTGGGGAAAAGGTGCAAAGGGAAGTGGTATCTGCTGTACATGAGGTGAGGATTTAGACGCTGCTGGTGACTGTCGTGTCTGAGCAGGGCTCTGTGATGTTGGGGTATGATGTGGAATCTCTGTCCTCTCTGCATATTTATATCCACACGCACAATCAGACGACTCTCCAACCTGGCGCGTTTATGTCCCCTAAAACGCTCTCACCCTGCTTTCACACCGGGCAGCATATCTGCGCTGGAGAGCAGACATGCGCTGGAGAGCAGACATGCGCTGGAGAGCAGACATGCGCTGGGGAGCAGACATGCGTGGCAGTGGAGCCCAGGGCATGGCCATGCGTGAGAGCGGAGACATGCGTGTGGCCGAATGCGGTTGTAGGCATGCTGGGATAGCCCACAGGAAGATGCGTGTGGCCTGAATGCGGTGGTGTAGGCATGCTGGGATAGCCCACAGGACAGATGCGTGTGGCCTGAATGCGGTGGTGTAGGCATGCTGGGATAGCCCACAGGACAGATGGGTGTGGTCTGAATGCGGTGGTGTAGGCATGCTGGGATAGCCCACAGGACAGATGCGTGTGGCCTGAATGCGGTGGTGTAGGCATGCTGGGATAGCCCACAGGACAGATGCGTGTGGCCTGAATGCGGTGGTGTAGGCATGCTGGGATAGCCCACAGGACAGATGCGTGTGGCCTGAATGCGGTGGTGTAGGCATGCTGGGATAGCCCACAGGACAGATGGTGTGGCCTGAATGCGGTGGTGTAGGCATGCTGGGATAGCCCACAGGACAGATGCGTGTGGCCTGAATGCGGTGGTGTAGGCATGCTGGGATAGCCCACAGGACAGATGCGTGTGGCCTGAATGCGGTGGTGTAGGCATGCTGGATAGCCCAGGAAGATGCGTGTGGCTGAATGCGGTGGTGTAGCAGCTGGATAGCACAGACAGAGGTGTGGCTGAATGCGGAATTTCTCTGATGAAAAGAGCTGGGCTGTGTGTGTCATGGATAGCGCCACAGAAACAGATCGTGCCTGAATGTGTGGTGTGGTGGTGGGTGCGGACATTTGGTCTGATGGTGTGTGATGTGGATGCAGGACAGATGTGTGGTGTATTTGTGTAGTGCATGTGGGATAGCCTTGGTATAATGCTGTAGCTGTTGCCTGTGTTGAGTCATGTTGAGTCATGTGGTTAGTGGGTGGTTAGGCATTAGTCCAGGAGAGGTGTGCCTATGTTGAGGCAGGAGCCCCAGGCAGCATGCCGTGTGCTGAGCGGTGTGAGGTGACCAGGTCAGTATCGCAGAATGAGCTGCTCTGTTTTATGAGGCTGAAGTCATCTGAGCGCAGAAAGACTGCCTGTGTGAGTGTGTTGGGTGTGTGTTGGTTGTGTTGTGTTTGCATGGGCTGGCTGTATGGATGTGCATATTGTGTTGATTTGTGTTTTCTGAGCAGTATGAATGCTGGCTGTGTTGGTTGAGTCTGTTGAGTCAGAATGAGTTGCTGTTTGAGTGTGTTGAGGCAGAATGAGCTGCCTGTGTTGAGCTGTGTTGAGGCAGAAGGCGCTGCCTGTGTTGAGTTGTGTTGAGGCAGAAGGCGCGCAGGCCTCTCAGGTGGCAGGTGCGGGGAGTGCAGGTGCTCTGCACAGCCGCCTAACTGTCAGAGATGCTTTCTTCTGTTTGAAGACTTCCTGTCCACCAGGCCCGGGGGCTTCTGGCCTTGTGAGGCTGGAGGGAACAAAAACAAACTTTTATCAGCCTGAAGCCGACGGGGAGAGTCCTCCCCCCCTCCCCCCCCCCCCGCTGACTGACTGCGGGCGGCAGAAGAAGAGAAAGAGGAACAAGAAGAGGGTTTGTTCAAAAAAAAAAAAAAAAAATAGAAAGAAGGAAAATCAATGTTGGGACAGTGGAGGGGCCCTTTGGAACAGCTCTGTCTCCTGCCAGCCAGCTGACCCTAACCTAACCCCCCCCCCCCCCATGTGTGTGCGTGCGTGTGTATATCTGTGTGTGCGCGTGTGTGTCGGCATGGTCACCGCTAGGGCGCGGGCCGGCGGGCGGCCGGGGGATGTCAGCATGGGCGCTGGGGGGGGGGGCGGGGGCTGTCAGCATGGAGACCGCTGGGGAGGGGGTGGGGGGCGTCGGCATGGTGACCGCTGGCAGCACTTATTAATGGCATATTGATCCTTGGGGGCCCATCTTGTGCCCCACAGATAGATCACCTCCGGGGAGCATCCGGACGGCGACCTGTCCGTATGATATAGAAAGGTAATAACACCCAGCAGGAGCCCCCAGAACGCTTCCCCCTGTCTCCCCTCGCAGAAGATGAATGCCTCCCCTTCACGCTCTCATGCACCTGGCAGTTTCCTTCTTCTGCTGAAGATGTTTCTGCTTTATGGTCAGAGGAGAAGCCCCCATTGCCGCTTCCCCTGGTTTCCATGACGAGTGTTCCTGCACATGCTCAGAAGGTGATGGCTGATCTCTCTGGAGAAGTTGGTGTTTTTTTTTTAGAGGGGAGGGGCTCAGGTGTGACTTACAGGTGTTCTTTTACTCCTGTGTTTCTGTGATGGGCGGGGCCTGTCGGGGGGGGGGGGGTCACTGCTTTTTATATTTTTGTCTGAGAGTTGTTTAGCTAGGCACCTTCCCTCTCTGAGTACCGCTTCACCCAAGGTACCCCCCCCTCCTCCAGTGTGATTTTGCGTTTGTTCATATATGCTCCCCAGAGCTAAATGTGTGATTGTTCCTCCCCCCCCCCAGAGCAAATACTGCATTTATTTAAACGGATTTTAACTGCCGAATGACTGAGGACAGACTTGCTTTCTTCTGCGTCGCGCCCTTTGGCTGCCTGTTGTGTTTACAGCTCAGTAAATCGTCAGGCTGTTCGCTAAAAATGAGTGAGCAAAACGATGAAGGTGAGGAGGGAAAAAAAGTTTGAAAATGTTTGTGAATGTTGGCTAATGTTGGCCAGCGTTGGTCTCGGTTAAGGGGTCTGAACGTTCAGGCTGTAGGCTGATATGAGCCAGTGTTGGTCTCGGTTGAGGGGTCTGAACGTTCAGGCTGTAGGCTGATGTGAGCCAGTGTTGGAGGCGGACTGTCAGTGCCTTGTGAGTGGAGTCTGTGCCATCTGCGTTCCTCAGCGTTGACCCCGCCTTTACCCCCATGCTCACTCTGATTGGTAGAGATGCCAGCGGTAGGCATCTGGGATTGGGCAGTTGCTGGGCGTGTGCTGTCGCTCACGGTGAATTTTGGCAGCTCATTGGCTGTGTGCTTTAGCCGGGAGGCGGCACCGCCAGGCCCCTGACTCACCTGAT
>NC_057933.1:1485000-1497500 GCF_018555375.3 Anguilla rostrata | reverse complement strand
GATGAGTTATCAGCTTTAACTGCACACACACCTGGAGAAGCACTGCCCTTGTGTGATGATGAGCTGAAGTGAAGGCTAATGGCGACAGGTTTTCTCATGACAGGGATGAGTTTGAACACCAGTGTGCACAAAGTTAGCGGTAATCTCGCAAAACTGGTATTAATGTGTGTCACACGTGTGTCACCTGGGCCTTTGTAGGACACTTACTGCTTCCTGTCTCGCCCCTGTTGGATACTTCCTGCTTCCTGTCCCGCCCCTGTTGGATACTTCCTGCTTCCTGTCCCGCCCCTGTGGGATACTTACTGCTTCCTGTCTCGCCCCTGTTGGATACTTCCTGCTTCCTGTCCCGTCCCTTAAGCAGGACCCCTTCCAGGTGACACCAATTTCCTATTAGGAAGACAAATGTTGCAACACCACAAGCAGCCACTAGGGCACAAGGTCAGGGAACCATCACAGCAGGTTTGCCTGTAAGTAGTTTATTTTGATTGTGGGGTTTTCCCCTGTTTGTGTGGTTTAAACAGTATCCATGGCACCTGCGAAGCGCTCTCCACCTGCACCACTGTGGTAGCAGTTACTGTGTACGTTTATTTTAGATATTCGGTGAGTTGTCACAGGACTCGTGTCTGTGCACGTTTATCCCCTCCCTGGGGGCACAGAGAACACTGGGGCCCATTGTAGGGGGAAGTGACATCATCGGGGGGGTGAACTCCTGTGAACACAATAGGCTGACGAGCTGGGATGCTTCTCTCATGGGGGAGGGAGAAGAGCCGAACGAAGCAGAAAGAGCAGCCGTCAGCCGTCGGGGGGGGGTGGGGCGGGGGCGGGGGGGGGGACGGGGGGACGGGTGTGGGGTAGATTAGACAGGGCCCAGGAGATTGCATCAGCCTCCCCGCACTGAAACTCGGCCAAAAGGCACATCAGTCCAGAAGGGCTGGGGGGGGGGGGGGGTGGCGGCACTGCCAACCGCTCTGAACCTGACACAGGAGGCTAGGGACCAGCGCTGTGTACCTGTGTACCTGACACAGGAAGCTAGGGCCCAGCGCTGTGTACCTGTGTACCTGTGTACCTGACACAGGAGGCTAGGGCCCAGCGCTGTGTACCTGTGTACCTGTGTACCTGACACAGGAGGCTAGGGCCCAGCGCTGTGTACCTGTGTACCTGACACAGGAGGCTAGGGCCCAGCGCTGTGTACCTGTGTACCTGTGTACCTGACACAGGAGGCTAGGGCCCAGCGCTGTGTACCTGACACAGGAGGCTAGGGACCAGTGCTGTGTACCTGTGTACCTGACACAGGAGGCTAGGGCCCAGCGCTGTGTACCTGTGTACCTGACACAGGAGGCTAGGGACCAGCGCTGTGTACCTGTGTACCTGACACAGGAGGCTAGGGACCAGCGCTGTGTACCTGTGTACCTGTGTACCTGACACAGGAGGCTAGGGACCAGCGCTGTGTACCTGTGTACCTGTGTACCTGACACAGGAGGCTAGGGCCCAGCGCTGTGTACCTGTGTACCTGACACAGGAGGCTAGGGCCCAGCGCTGTGTACCTGTGTACCTGACACAGGAGGCTAGGAATCGCCGTAGAGATGAGAAGAGGAGAAAGTCCTGCCAACAGGGCGATGGTTGCTTAAAAAGGATCTGTGTGCTGTAGACCTCTACCCCGTTCCTTTATATATATATATATATCAGTCTCTTTTTCTTTCCCTCTCTCTGTCTCTCTCCTTCCATCCCTCTCTCTCTCACTCTCTCTCCTTACCTCATTCCCTCCATATTCTGGTTCCAGATACCACATATATAAGGACATTTGAGTGAAGCAGCCTGTGGATTCTGTGTATTTATGTAATCCCCCCCCCAATTTTGCTCTCATCGGCCCCCCCCCCACCCCCCCATCCCCCCACTGTGGGTTGAGGGGAGAATCACAGAATGCTGATGCTTTCAAAAATGTACCTGGACCAAAGCCAACACACTCTCGGTGCACTTTCCCTCCTGCTCTGCTGCATTTGGCTTTCCCATAATCCTCTTCCCCTTAGTTCCTGTGTTCTTCATTTATACAGTAATATACTGCCTTTTATTTGATGGCCTCATGGTGTTTCACAGTGAACAGGGAGGAGATCAGTGGTCAGTGCTGAGAGCCAGTTAGCAGGCAGATGTTACACATTTCCCTTTTTTTCCTGATGTTGTAGTACAGGTGCCTGAATGAACATACAGTGGTGAGCCTCAGAATTGGCCCCTCCCACTCTAACTTTCTCCTGACCTTCTGTGGCTCCGCCCTCTTCGTCCTCTGTTCACCCCATTGGCTGTTTCCCCAGAGTATGTACTTACTGTGTATTTTTGCCTCTAACAGTGTGAATAGTTTTCCTCTCATTTGTTTAACTCAAGTCAGTTAGTTGGGTACAGTCAGAAGTTAGTTTCAGTCAGTAGTCATGGTCTCCAGCTTGGTGGAGGTCCGCTGCAGAGTTTGTCTGGAGTCTAATTTTAACCCAAACTCCGCTCACAAACCCCGGCTCCAGCCAGGGCGCTCTCTGAGAAGAGAGAGAAAATAACTTTAAGAAATTCAGAGAAAAGGTGTCCCTGACGAGGCGCTGGGCCGAATGTGGAGCAGCGCGGGGTCTCTACCTGCAGCCTGCACCAGAACTTTCTCACTCTGAAATGCTGTCGCCTGAAATATGTGAATCAGCAACCGTATGCACCTGGAGTGTGCAGTAATTATGTGCTTGGTATTTTCAGTTTTCATATGTACTTGCAGTATTTAGTAATAACATGTACTTAGTGTGTTCAGTAATCTTATGTACTTGGTGTGTTCAGTAATTGTTTGAACCTGCTGTGTTCAGTAATTGTATGTGCTGGTGTATTTAGTAACTGTATGTACTTGTGTGTTCAGTTATCTTATGCGCTTGGTGTGTTCAATAATCGTATATGCTAGGTGTGTTCAGTAATGTGTGTTCCGTAATCGTATACGCTTGGTGTGTTCAGTAATGTGTGTTCAGTAATCGTATATGCTTGGTGTGTTCAGTAATGTGTGTTCAGTAATCATATGTGCTTGGTGTGTTCAGTAATGTTTGTTCAGTAATCGTATACGCTTGGTGTGTTCAGTAATGTGTGTTCAGTAATCGTATACGCTTGGTGTGTTCAGTGATGTGTGTTTAGTAATCATATACGCTTGATGTGTTCAGTAATGTGTGTTCAGTAATCATATACGCTTGGTGTGTTCAGTAATGTGTGTTCAGTAATCGTATACGCTTGGTGTGTTCAGTAATGTGTGTTCAGTAATCGTATACGCTTGGTGTGTTCAGTAATGTGTGTTCAGTAATCGTGTACGCTTGGTGTGTTCAGTAATGTGTGTTTAGTAATCATATACGCTTGATGTGTTCAGTAATCATATACGCTTGGTGTGTTCAGTAATGTGTGTTCAGTAATCGTATGCGCTTGGTGTGTGTAGTCAGCAGTATCCTGCATTCAGATGCGCAGGCTGTGGGAACCTCAGGCTCTGCTGCGTTCCACATCACCGGTGAGACGTACGGTTTCCCCAAATCAAACTGACAGCGGAGGGTGGAGGTCCAAGTCCCTCCCCCCTTTAAGAGCACAGTGTTATAAAGCCATGCCCCGCCCTGCCCCACCCTTCCCCACCCTTCCCCACCCTGCCCCACCCTGCCCCACCCTGCCCCACCCACATGCACATGGACCCCAGTATCAACCCCATGTCGTTTGTTTTGTTTTGGAGGTGACCCCCACCAGGACCCGATAGAGTTATGACTTATGCCTGTAATCTGGGTTGACAGAGACAGAGGTGGGGTGGGGGAATGGGTGTGGGGGAGGAGGTAAATAGGGGGGGAGGGGGTACAGGGGGCTAGGCTTGCGCTCTGTGTCACATGCTAACACATGGCATAAATCATCGTCTTAAACGCTGCGTTTAGTATTAATCATTTTCAGCAGCCCTGTCACCTTCGTACCCCCCCCCCCCCAGGCCAGCACGGTGTGATTAATGAACTCAGAGTGCTGAAGAGTCACACTGGCCCCCTGAACCCCCAACTCACCCCAGGGCGGATTGGCGGGAAGGGGGGGGGGGGTGGGTCCTATGGTTCTGGTTCGCTCAGGAATACAAGCTGTAATCTGCCCGCTTAGCATTGCCAGACTCATCCAGCTCGGTATAATAGCATCTCAATTCACCTTCAATCAAAGCTTCTGTAATGTGTGCTCCAAGATTGTGGGGGGTTCCGGTGATAGATATTTCGAAAGGAGTACAGTCGGAGAATATTGAGATTGGCAGACCATAATGTTGGTGATAGTTTCCATGTGCTGCACAGTCTGAGTACCAGATTGGGGGGGGGGGGGGGGGTATAGGGCACTGAACCATAGATGAATGAGGTATAAATGATAGGTCCAGTAAGGGAAGATTATTGTGAAGATTATTCCTTTAGGAGGGTGTATGGGAGAGCATGTTTCTATTTTTGTATGTTTTTATATATAATTATATTCAGAATATGTGCATTTTAAACACCGTTAAAGCTCTGCGAGTGTGTGGATTTTAAACAGCTGTGGGACTGTGTGGATTTTTAACAAAGCTGTGGGAGTGTGTGGATTTTGAACACAGCTCTGGGAGTGTGTGGATTTTACACGCAGCTGTGGGAGTGTGTGGATTTTAAACGCAGCTGTGGGAGTGTGTGGATTTTAAACACAGCTCTGGGAGTGTGTGGATTTTAAACGCAGCTGTGGGAGAGCGTGGATTTTAAACGCAGCTGTGGGAGTGTGTGGATTTTAAACGCAGCTGTGGGAGAGCGTGGATTTTAAACGCAGCTGTGGGAGAGCGTGGATTTTAAACGCAGCTGTGGGAGAGCGTGGATAGCTCAGACTGCTCGGTCTCTGCTGGGTTTGGTTATATAAACAGCGGTTGTGCTGTGGGCCACTCTGCTGCATGAGAGGCCTGTCACTGTGATTACTTCAGTCCCCAAGCTGGGCCTCAGCTGAGTTACAACTGTCTGACTGGTGCTGCTTTATACCCCACACACACACACGCACGCACGCACGCACGCACGCACGCACGCACGCACGCACGCACGCACGCACGCACACGCACACACACACACACTATACACACGCGCACATACACACACACACACACACACGCACACACACACACACACACACACGCACACGCGCACACACACACACACACACACACGCACGCACACACGTACACACACGTACACACACACACACACACGTACACACACTATACACATGCGCACTTGCACACACATGCACACACTATACACACGCACACACACACACACACACACACACCCACACACGCATTGCTCAACTACCATTAGGTTATATTACAAGCATTTAGAAGACGCTCTTATCCAGAACGACTTGGTTTATCCAAACTTTTTACGTAGCATTTACATTGTATGAAGCAATGCAGGTTAGGTGCTTTGCTCTAGCATGCAACGGCTGTGTCCTTCCAGGGAGCCTGTGACCTTCAGGTTGCAAACCAACTCTGTGCCCTTTATACAACACTGCCGCTGTGACCTTCAGGTTGCAAGACCGACTCCGTGCCCTTTATACTACACTGCCGCCCAACTACTGCCCCGCCCTTCCCTCTGAAATCTGAGTAAATCTCCATCCAACCAATTTCTACTTGACCAAATCTTTACCCAATGCAAAAATCTGTGTCTGACTGAATCTTTACATGACTCATCAATCTGTATCTGACTAAATCTTTACTTAATAAATCTGTATCTGACTTACCTGCCTAATTCATCTGTATTTGACTGACCTGACTAATAAATCTGTATCTGATTTACCTGACTAATAAATCTGTATCTGATTAAATCTTTCCTCAACTCATAAATCTGTATTCAAGTAAATCTTTACCTGACTAATAAATCTGTGTGTGATTAAATCTTTACCCGACCCATAAATCTATATATGACTGAACGTCTATCTGACTGAATGTCTGATTAGACCTCTGTAGGGCTGTACATCTGAATAAATATCTGTCTGGCTAAGCTATCTGTCTGAGTTAATATCAGGCTGACTGCGTCTCTGTCTGGCTGAATATGCATGCGGATGATGGGCTGCGCCTGGACGGGTGTGAGCGGACGGCAGCCTGACGAGCCTAACGAGCCTAACGAGCCTAACGAGCGGCCGCGCTCTCAGCCTCGCCAGCGCGGCAGTTTCTGGTCTCCCTCGGTTCGGTTCGGTACGGGACGGCTCGGTGCGTTCGGGGCAGGCGGTGCAGAAGGACAGCTCCTCCAGACGCCCCCCCTAAGACCCCGTCCCTGGGGGTGGAGGCTCCGGCGGCACCTGGTGACGGGTGTGATGTAATAACAGCCTGCGTGGCGGAGACGGGGCTGCGTTAATGAGGTGGGTTAAGGTGTTCTGGTGCTCCTGCCGGATCCCCGCTGCTCTGCGGGTCATTAACCTTCAGATACCGTTTGGGTGACGCCGCACCGCTGCTGACTTTCCCTCTTCTTCTTAATCTCCGGCCCCTGTGCCCCTGTGCCCCTGTGCCCCTGCGCCCCTACGCCCCTGTGCCCCTGTGCCCCTGCGCCCCTGCGCCCCTACGCCCCTGTGCCCCTGCGCCCCTGCGCCCCTGCGCCCCTGCGCCCCTGTGCCCCTGCGCCCCTGTGCCCCTGCGTCCCTGCGTCCCTGTGCCTGAATGTGCCTGTGTAAAATCCCCCTGCTCGGGTGGATCTTCGGCTGCGATAAGCATGAACACACAAAGCGAGGCGCACAGAGCAGAGAAAAGCGAGGTGAACAGAGAGGAGAGAAGCGAGGCTCACAGAGAGGAGAGAAGAGAGGCTCACAGAGGAGAGAAAAGCGAGGTGAACAGAGAGGAGAGAAGCGAGGCTCACAGAGAGGAGAGAAGAGAGGCGAACAGAGAGGAGAGAAGCGAGGCGCACAGAGAGGAGAGAAGGGAGGCGCACAGAGAGGAGAAAAGCGAGGTGAACAGAGAGGAGAGAAGCGAGGCTCACAGAGAGGAGAGAAGAGAGGCGAACAGAGAGGAGAGAAGCGAGGCGCACAGAGAGGAGAGAAGGGAGGCGCACAGAGAGGAGAGAAGAGAGGCGCACAGAGAGGAGAGAAGAGAGGCGAACACAGAGGAGAGAAGCGAGGCGCACAGAGAGGAGAGAAGGGAGGCGCACAGAGAGGAGAGAAGGGAGGCGAACAGAGAGGAGAGAAGCGAGGCTCACAGAGAGGAGAGAAGAGAGGCGCACAGAGAGGAGAGAAGGGAGGCGAACAGAGAGGAGAGAAAAGCGAGGCTCACAGAGGAGAGAAGCGAGGCTCACAGAGAGGAGAGAAGCGAGGCGAACAGAGAGGAGAGAAGAGAGGCTCACAGAGGAGAGAAGCGAGGCTCACAGAGAGGAGAGAAGAGAGGCTCACAGAGGAGAGAAGCGAGGCTCACAGAGAGGAGAGAAGCGAGGCGAACAGAGAGGAGAGAAGAGAGGCTCACAGAGGAGAGAAGCGAGGCTCACAGAGAGGAGAGAAGCGAGGCTCACAGAGAGGAGAGAAGCGAGGCGAACAGAGAGGAGAGAAGAGAGGCACACAGAGAGGAGAGAAGCGAGGCGAACAGAGAGGAGAGAAGAGAGGCACACAGAGAGGAGAGACACGAGGCGAACAGCAACGCAAAAGCTGTGAGCAAAAAGCTTCGCTCTCATTCACAACAATTGCAAAAAGCCGCCCCCCTGCTGCTGAAACGCACCCCTGTCTGATCTGGGCCTTACGCTGCCGCCTGGCCCCGCCCTGTTTTATAGAGTTTAGCCTCTGCTCCAATGGGAGCAGCTCTGCTTTTCCGTCTTTGCTGAGTTTATTAACATGGAGGCAGAACACAGCAGCCGTGAAAAGGACTCGATCATTTTTAATTTATTTTACATTAGTGCTGTTTGGGCTGCTGGCACTGGCCCTTCTGTGAATGGGGGTTTTCTGTAGCTGTGAGTCCTGCTTTAGCTGATGTGCTGGTTGTAATCACCAAGGCAACTGTTGCTGTGAGCCCCACAGGAGCGTTACCGACCGGGCGATGTTAACAGAACCGTGTATTCGGCCTGCGTTACAGAACGACCAGTTCCTCCTCTGGGGCCTGGGATGCCTCCACTGCCCCTGTTTTTGGAAAGAATGCGAAAAGGGAAAATATAAACCAGTGAAGAATTAGTGGTGTTTCCATGGTGATGTGTGGTTCTGCAGGCCTGTCTGAAGAGGCTGATGGGTTAGGGTTAGGGTGCATGGTGATGGGGGGTTCTGCAGGCCTGTCTGAAGAGGCTGATGGGTTAGGGTTAGGGTCCATGGTGATGGGGGGTTCTGCAGGCCTGTCTGAAGAGGCTGATGGGGGGTTCTGCAGGCCTGTCTGAAGAGGCTGATGGGGGGGTTAGGGTTAGGGCCTGTCTGAAGAGGCTGATGGGGGGTCAAGCGGCTGTTTAATCTGTTTGGGGGGTTGTAGAGTAAGGGCCGGTTTTAAGCCTGTGGTCCTCCGGTTAATCTCCCCTCTCGTCCCGGAGAGGAGCGGGCCTGTCCTCTCTCTCCAGGCAGCGTCTGCCAAACGGGACGTCTTCCCTAACGGGACGTCTGCACTAACGGGACGCCTTCACTAACGGGACGTCTTCCCTAACGGGACGTCTGCACTAACGGGACGCCTTCACTAACGGGACGTCTTCCCTAACGGGACGTCTTCACTAACGGGACGTCTTCCCTAACGGGACGTCTGCACTAACGGGACGTCTTCACTAACGGGACGTCTTCACTAACGGGACGTCTTCACTAACGGGACGTCTTCACTAACGGGACGTCTTCACTAACGGGACGTCTTCACTAACGGGACGTCTTCACTAACGGGACGTCTCCACCAACGGGACGTCTTCACTAACGGGACCTGCAGTCAGTGGAGAGCAATGCTGTTATTCCAGACTGCTTTGACCTTTGACCCTGCTGGGGCAGAAGCGCCTCAGGGAGTCTTAATGAGAACGTTTCAAACTGTGAGACCCCACAAAAACAACCCCCCCCCGCTGACATTCTCCCAAAACGTGGGACACACACTCTGCTGGTGCTCTGGTCAGGCTGGGACAGCTGGGGGAAAGCTTGCCTGAGCCGCAGATACCCACGCCCCCCCCCCCCCCCCCCCCCCTGAGAGCAGGACCCCTGGTGTGGGGATGAAGGCAGGACAGTCCTGTTAAAATCCCAGCGTCTGGGAGCAGATGCCGTCCTGCTGGGGCTGGACCTTTCATCCTGACAGCCGGAATGGAAGCAGCTCTCCTGCTGAACAGCTGCTGAACCCGTCTCCCCCCCCCTCGACCCTGCGCTCCGGACCCTGTGACCCTGCGCTCCGGACCCTGTGACCCTGCGCTCCGGACCCTGTGACCCTGCGCTCCGTACCCTGTGACCCTGCGCTCCGGACCCTGTGACCCTGCGCTCCAGACCCTGTGACCCTGCGCTCCGGACCCTGTGACCCTGCGCTCTGGACCCTGTGATCCTGCGCTCCGGACCCTGTGACCCTGCACTCCGGACCCTGTGACCCTGCGCTCCGGACCCTGTGACCCTGCGCTCCGGACCCTGTGATCCTGCGCTCCGGACCCTGTGACCCTGCGCCTGGTCTGGCCCTGGTCTGGCCCTGGTCTGGCCCTGGTCTGGCCCGCTGTTCGCCCGGCCCTCTTAAGGGTCACACATCCAGCGATTAACAAGCACGGGACCGGTTTCAGTCAGGAGCACAAGCCTCGCGCTGTTTAAGCACCGCACCACTGCAGCTAAGCCCTTTATCCTCCGCGTTCCCGGGCCCGGAACACAGAGAGCGCTGCCTGTGCGAAACGCGCAAAGCGGCGGCTAGCGGCTAGCGGCTAGCGTTCAGGACCCATGTCTTTATCGAGGGTGTTAATTGGCTAAGAGGCTCATCCTCGTTTGCTTCTTCCTGTTAACGTTCACTCGTGTTACCATGAGTCGTACCGCAGGGGTCATTTACACAAGCATTCATTAGCAATGCTATCAATGCACCCCAACCAGTCATTAGGGCCTGAAAAGGACCCAGGAGCCAATCTGCGGCTACGTCTCTCTGCACAAAGAGATGGGGGGGGGGGGGGGGATTGGCTCGAGTACGAATTTCATTTGGAGTTCTATACTTCGGGGGGTTGTGTGTTCGGATCCCGATGGGCTGTAGCTCATTTGGAGTCCCAGACCTCGGGGGGTTGTGTGTTTGGATCCCGATGGGCTGCTCGATGTCTGTTTCTCCCTGTTAACACCACACAGCCTCTGCGGCCAGGTTGCTGCAGTAGAAATCGATGGGAGCCGGTGGAGGTGAAATCGATGGGGGGTGATGGAAAGGCGGTGTATTTTTTAAGCCCTCTTAAGTTGCCCTGAACACCAGCGTCCGCTGAGCTGATTAATAATGTAACACCGCGCTGCGCTTTGTTGGGCTGCCGTCCGCCTGCAGCGGGAGGTCTCGGGTTTGAGTCCTGAAGGGGGCACAGCCAGCCACCGTGACGGGGGTGATTTATTTAATTTAATTATTTATTTTTTTAATCATTTCCCGCTAAAAACAAACGTATGCCTATGAATAGCGTTTGCCTTATAGAAAATGTTCAGCTGGTTGCCAGGCGACCAAGGTTATGTCAGGTTATGGAGTTATGGAGATATGAGCCCTGTGGTAGTGTCATATTTTATTGTTAAGTCAGTGTAAGCTGCATAAGCCTGCAGTATAGCTTGTGCTCTCCATACATTTCCCCTCCTCATTAGCAGTACTTACAGGTCCAGCAGCAGTGATTCTAATCGATGGCAGATGTTTTATTCCTTTTTCTGATTTTGAGTTGAAATATTAATCCTCAGGTATTGCAAGTTGTGCAAACATATCTGTGTGAAGAAATGAGTGCATTTTAACCTTTTTTCCTTGTAGTGCTTCATGCTACATACAGTTCTTCAGATTTTCACCGGTGTTCATTTTGTCAGGGAGAGAGAGAGAGAGCTTGTTCTTAAACAAATTATTATTATTATTCTTATGAAACTAAAAAGTCTCATCAAACAAAAAAGTCAGATCCTTTCACCCTCGCTGCAGGACACAGGTAAAAATAATAAAGTCTTACAATAAAGGCAAAATGAACCAAAACCAAATTGCATGCGCACGTGTGTGTGTGTGTGTGTGTGTGTGTGTGTGTGTGTGCGCGCGCGTGCGTGTGCGTGTGCGTGTGCGTGTGTGTGCGCGCGCGTGCGTGTGCGTGTGCGTGTGCGCGTGCGTGCGTGTGTGCCTGTGTGTGTGTATGTGTGTGTGTGTGTGTGTGTGCGCGTGTGCCTGTGCGTGTGTGTGCGCGTGTGCACGTGTGCGCGTGCGCGTGTGTGTGCGCGTGTGCGCGTGCAGCGTGTTGTGTGCGTGTTGTGTGTGTGTGTGCATGTGTGTGTGCGTTGATGTGTGTCGCGGTGTGTGTGTGTTGTGTGAGATGGTTTGCGCTTGTTGCGCTGTGTGTGTGTGTGTGTGTGTGTTTGCGCGTGCGTGTGGCGCGTGTTGTGTTGTGTTGCGTGTGTGTGTGCGCGTGGTGTGTGGGTGTGGTGTCTGTGCATGTCGTCATGTGTGGTGTGTGTGTGTGTGTGTGTGTGTGTGTGTGTGTGTGTGTGCAGTGTGTGTGCGTGTGTGTGTGCGCGTGTGTGTTGGTGGTGTGTGTGTGTGTGTGCCTGTGTGTGTGTGCGTGCGTGCGTGCGTGTGTGCATGCGTGCGCGTGCGTGCGTGCGTGCGCGTGTGTGTGTGTGTGTGTGGAGCAGGCTAACACCACCGGGGCTGGGAGGCCTAAATTACTTTCCCTCAGTGGAGCCGGAGTGTCAGACGGATGGTAATTGCGTCCTGCCGTGGGATAGACTGTGTAGGTGCGTGACTAGGCGGCAGGGGGCATGGGGGTGGGGGGGCAAGTAATTGCTTTGATCCTTGCCTGGTGCGACAAGCTCTGAAACACAGATTTAATTCACCTGGGCTGTCGGAGGTGGGTGTGACCCCCCCACCTTATGGAGGGGGAGGGAAAAGAGGATCCCCTGGCCTCCCAGTTTAGGAGGGAAGATGCTCAGTTTTTTCTCTGCAGTCTAAGGGAGTGCACGCGTGTGTGTGCGTGCGTGCGTGCGTGCGTGCGTGCGTGCGTGCGTGCGTGCGTGCGTGCGTGCGTGCGTGCGTGCGTCTGCATGTTTGAGGGTGTGTGTGTGTCTGTGTGCACGTGTGCGTATCCTTGTGTCTGGACGTGTGTGTCTGTCTGTGAGTGACTCCTCATTTCACATGTAAATTAAATGACCTGTAAATTAAAATGAAATGAGTGTTGTGAAAGTAAATGCATTCAGTGAACTGCTGGTTCTCCCAAAGCTGATGCTGTGATATCAAGCTGCTGTTTTCCATGACGTGCACTGTGCTCCCCCCCCTCCCCCCCCCAAAAAAAAAACAACCCCCCATGCTCAGCTCTTGACTGAATAAAGCCGCACGGAACACATCTCCCACGGCTGAATGACATGTTTCATACAGGTCATCAGTGCAATGTCTTAATCATACATTTACA